>NW_028318623.1:6920000-7172500 GCF_062004578.1 Staurois parvus | reverse complement strand
TGTATTAAAACAAGAACTTTCAATTAAAAGAGAGGGTCCGGAATAAAACAGCATCTGCTTCGCTCTTTCTGTAGAAAATCCAGAGTGCTCTGTAGTAGCAGTATTAGGAATGCACACTGTATTACATGATTATTTGCAAAATAAAGGTTTTACTAAAAAAAATATAACACCAGTTTAAAATCTTTGTAACTTAAGATAAAAATAACATTGATCCAAGACCTATTTTTGTGTTCCCTTTAAAATCTCATGAAAACTCAAACTCTGTGTGGGGTGAACACATCACTTGCAAACTAATGTTTTTTCCAATAATAGATTTCCATGTAGATAACCTGTAATAATTTGTGAACCAGCATTGGGAACTAGCAAGCATGTCTAAATTAAATATTAATTCTTTCCTCTACAGATTAAATGAACCTGAAGACCAGCTAGGTAAAGTAGATATTTTTGAATAAACAGTTTATGAGTATATGTTTGAGTATATATCATTTATTAACAGTCTCATGGACCTCACATGGACTTCATGGACCTCCTATGAAGTCCTCTGGAAATGTAAAGTGTTTTAAGAGCAATAAAAAAAACTTCTATATTAAAGTGGTTCTAAAGCAGCAATGGGCAAACTACGGCCCGGCGGACCTTTTAATCAGGCCCGCGGAGCATGATACTGTCAGGATGGCTGTCAGGATGTGTGTAGGCGGGGCAGCGTGACGAACGTGAGGGGAGCTAGGCTCCTCTCACAGTCCGCCCTGAAGACCGGTGTAGCATGAAAATCTGTCTCCTATGAAGATCTATCCCCCTCGACGTATCTGCGCATGTGCCGGAGATCGCCGATCGGCTGCTAATGCCTGAAACTGGCACATGCGCAGATACGTCGAGGGGACAGATCCTCATAGGAGACAGATTTTCATGCTACACCGGAACGGCGCGGGAACACGGTAAGTGAATTGACACAGGGGGGACTTGGGAACATAATATGGGGGATGAATTAATATGGGGGATGAATTAATATGGGGAATGAATTACTATAGGGGGGATGAATTACTATAGGGGGGATGAATTACTATAGGGGGGATGAATTACTATGGGGGATGAATTACTATATGGGGGATGAATTACTATGGGGGATGAATTACTATAGGGGGGATAAATTACTATAGAGGGGATGAATTACTATATGGGGGATGAATTACTATATGGGGGATTAATTACTATATGGGGGATTAATTACTATGGGGGATGAATTACTATATGGGGGATGAATTACTATGGGGGATGAATTGCTATATGGGGGATGAATTACTATGGGGGATGAATTACTATATGGGGGATGAATTACTAAGGGGGATTAATTACTATATGGGGGATTAATTACTATGGGGGATGAATTACTATATGGGGGATGAATTACTATAGGGGGGATGAATTACTATAGGGGGGATGAATTACTATGGGGGATGAATTACTATGGGGGGGATGAATTACTATATGGGGGATGAATTACTATGGGGGATTAATTACTGTATGGGGGATGAATTACTATGGGGGATGAATTACTATGGGGGATGAATTACTATATGGGGGATGAATTACTATATGGGGGATGAATTACTATGGGGGATTAATTACTATATGGGGGATGAATTACTATGGGGGATGAATTACTATATGGGGGATGAATTACTATGGGGGATGAATTACTATGGGGGATGAATTACTATATGGGGGATGAATTACTATGGGGGATGAATTACTATGGGGGATGAATTACTATATGGGGGATGAATTACTGTGGGGGATGAATTACTATATGGGGGATGAATTACTATGGGGGATGAATTACTATGGGGGATGAATTACTATATGGGGGATGAATTACTATGGGGGATTAATTACTATATGGGGGATGAATTACTATGGGGGATGAATTACTATATGGGGGATTAATTACTATGGGGGATGAATTACTATGGGGGATGAAATACTATATGGGGGATGAATTACTATGGGGGATGAATTACTATGGGGGTGAATTACTATATGGGGGATGAATTACTATGGGGGATGAATTACTATATGGGGGATGAATTACTATGGGGGATGAATTACTATGGGGGATGAATTACTATAGGGGGGATGAATTACTATATGGGGGATGAATTACTATGGGGGATGAATTACTATGGGGGATGAATTACTATATGGGGGATGAATTACTATGGGGGATGAATTACTATATGGGGGATTAATTACTATGCTTACTATGGGGGAATATTACTATACTTAATATGGATGACACATACACATCATTCATCTACTCTTGGTCCGGCCCCCGGGTCCAATATATGAACCCATTGCGGCCCTCAAGTAAAAAAGTTTGCCCACCCCTGTTCTAAAGGCTCAGGGTTTTTTCCTTTGTGCATTCTATGGCTGAAGGTAAAAAACCTGCGTGCAGCAGCCCCCCCCCTCCTCTGGCCCCCACCTAATACTTACCTGAGCCCTATTACAGTCCGGCGCTGTGCATGGGATCCTCGGCTCTCCAGGGACTTTCCCTCCTGGCTGAGACAGCAGTGAGAGTCATTGGCTCCCACTGCTGTCAATTATAGCCAGTGAGCCAATGAGGAGAGAGGGGGGCAGGGCTGATCCATGGCTGTGTGTGTAAATGGACACACAGAGCAGCATCTCGGATTCGAGCCTGCTTGGGTGCCCCCATAGCAAGCTGTTTGCTCTGGGGGCACTTGGCTGGAGGAAGGGGCCAGGAGCGCTGGTGAGGGACCCAAGAAGAGGAGGATTGAGGCTGCTCTGTGCAAAACCATTGCACAGTGCAGGTAAGTATGACATGTTTGTTATTTTTTTTTTTAAAACTTGGTTTTAATATCACTTCAATCTAACAATTGCTCCATACCCCACATAGTGAAAATCCCAGTAGATCAGCAGTTTTTTAAATACTCAGACCAGCCCATCTGGCACTAACAACCATGCAACGTTCAAAGTCACTTAAATCCCCTTTCTTCTCCATTCTGATGCTTGGTTTTAACTTCAGCAAGTCATCTTCACCACGTCTAGATGGCTAAATGCATTGAGTTGCTGCCATGTGATTAGCTAATTAGCAATTTATATTACCAAGCAATTGAACAGGTACCTAATAAAGTGGGTGGTGAATGTATATTGTTTGTATAACTTTGCTCTGCAGTCCTTTAGTAAGTAGAGTTTATCGTTCCATTTGCATGCAACCCAATGTGAAAACAAAAAGTGTGTATTGTGATCTGGGGGATGTTTGGCTGTTGTGGTAGATGAGTTTTTTGAAGTGAGTTCAGGTCAGTTTCTCACTGTGGAAAAATACCAAGCTACCTGGCTCTTTGGTCTCCTCAACCATGGGCTCCTCAGACTCACTCAGCCTGTGCTCACAGCACCTTACTGCTCAGGCCCCACTCTTGGCCACACTGGAAGGGGTTCTCCCACTCTTGGGACTCGCAGATCCCCTTCTTGGACTCTGATTGCCTCAGCTCTCTTGGCCCTAATGCTGACCTGCTTAGCTATCAACTCTCCAAGTCCTATGGATAAGGGCATCCCTTCAGCATGGAGTCTTGTCTCCCCAGTAGGTCACCTCTCTATCCTCAAACACCGACTGTGTGTCTGAACAGCAACAACTGCAACTACACTGAGCCATCCAGAAGCCTGGTTTATAACGATCCTGCACATCTGTGCCCTTTCACAGACTACGGGACTCAAGCAAAACCTGGACAAAGTATTGAAGGTTCCGTCCCACCCAAGATACTTTGGAACCAAACTCCAGGCCCTGATCTGGAACTACCAAATCTAGAGAAAACAAAGAGCACATTCTTTTTTGTTCAAAATAAACAAGCCAGAGCTTTTCAAACTGCACCTTTGAGAATCATCTTGTCCTTTTTATACCAATTTTCTAAATTCATACCGTAGCAGGGCCTCGCGCTGTTACAGTAGCCACCACAAAAGGTTGGCCAGGGAGCGAAATTTTCAGTAAACTCCAAATTATCTTGTAAACTGCTTCAGATGATGTCAAAGCTTTGAATTGTTCAAATTCAGCAAGAAATTCTATTGTCAACCAAATTCTGTATCCAGAACTACATCTAGGAACCTTGCCTTTTGGTTGTATAGGACTTTCTGAAGCTTCAGAAGAATTTTGATAACCTGGATGAATACACGAGAGCACATGTGGAGGTATTTAACCATGTTCTGGATTCATCTACTATTAAGATTAATATTAATCTTCTAAAATCTGATTTGTACATGGACAATATAAAGATGGTAGATTTTACACACATGGTAACTGAATTGCAATACGTACACCACAGAATACAGTCAGCAAGGTTTTGCATGATTGGCAAAACCTTCTAAGTGCAGATGAATGTTCCTATAAAAGCAACAACAGTTTACTCATAATTTAACTTACCTTTGTGAAACGAGAATTTGAAGCAGCACACAACTACCTTGACGGTATATGATTGGGACTTGCGACCACTTCTTATACTACTTGCAATGTACAGTATGATTGATCCCAACAACCTGCTGTGAGTTTAAGCCTTACATTTCTTCTAGACATGTGTGTTTCGTTATGAATCGATTTTTGTCCGATCAGATGTATACGAATCTCCAAATGAAAATAGTAACATGTATAAACAAATCTGAAAAAAATTATAATAAAATTAACAAATGCACTCATTTAATTTCTTTCTTTCGAATGGCATCACATGATGCAATAGTAGTTCGGGCCCATGGGGAAATGAATGGAATTTTAAAACTTGCTTTATAATTTAGATTCAAGTAAATTTTGTGATTTAAATCAAATTTGTAATTGTCACAGTCAATCAGTTCAGTTCCACAGTCTGATGCAAATCTTAGGTTTGAAAAATTTGTGGCCACCAAATTTTACATTATTTCTCCCATTGCGTCCAAAAATATTGAATCCTTCAGAATAGTTTCGATATGTGAATACTGAATCCACCCAAAATATATAGCAATTTTTCCTCCGAAACCTGGAAAATATATAACCAGTGTGGGAATCTTTCCCATTTAATAGCTTGCAGCAACAACCCTGAAGAAGGGAGACTCTTTTCTCCTGAAACTCATTGGTTTGATGTACTTGTTGATACTCTCAATAAATGCCTCTTAATCTACCATCAAAAGTGCATTCTTTTGGACATCGGGCGATCCTTCTTTTCTATTATTCCAAGTTCACGTGTGGAAATGACCTTAAGGCCATACCAGAAAGGCAGCAGCCCAAACCCTAAGAGGGTTTACCACCAGTATCCACCATTGCGTACAACTGACTGGAAGGACTTCTCCCTATACACACATCTAAACAACAACCCACCTACGACCAGTGACTGATCCAGTCAGTCCAGCATGGTCTGCAGCACAAACGTATATAAATATCAGTAAATTATCACATCCCTGTGCTAGAGACCTAACAAGGAAATTTCTGGCTAAATTTGAACAATTCAAAGCTTTCAGATTGTCTGAAGCAGATTCATCTCATCTTCAATATTCATGTTACTGTTTCACTATAAATATAGCATTAGTGTTGACAGTAAAGGATCAAGGTTCATTGCTAAACATAATTAGTTTTATCTGGCTCTTCTGTGAGCCCAGGACTTTGATCTCAGCCCCATCTAATTATTTGCTGATAGCTTAGTAACAGATACAGCGAAAAAAAACATTTTGTGCTGAAAGAAAGAAGTAAATAGGAAACATATACAGATGGAAAATGAACGCATAAGAAGGGCCAACTCGCTAAGTACAAACTGGTAAACCAACATTTTGGTTTTGATGTTAACTTTCAAAAGCCCTTCAATGCTAGGGGTTATCACATGATGTTTCTTACCATGTTTAAAGCAGAACTCCAGGCAAAAACCTCTTTACGTGTACATTTTGCTGATTTCCTACCTTCACTGAATATGTCATCCATCTTCTAGCTCACTAAATAGTTGCTCTGAAATAGTCTATTCATTTTCAGAATAACAGTTAATTCTCTTTGGCATCCTGTTTGTAAGCCTGGTGGCTGCAATGCCACCTATTCCCCCAGCCACTGGTCTTGGCACATCCCTTCTGTAGTTCTTTCAACAGGAAGCAGTGATTGAATTCAGCCCCACTTGCAGTGGTGGGCAGACCAAGACTCTCAAACACATTCAACATGTACAGACCTAGTGTACCCGTCCACATTCACTACAATTTCTGTGGTTGATGGGAACTGTAGTTTCCTTTTACTGCAGAGAAAGAAGAGAAGATATGATGTAATCCCTGCTTTTACACATCCTTCTTTGGCAAAGGGCAAAGCAGATGCTGTTGTCTTTTGAATTACATAGATGAGGTCATGAATATTCAGTTTGACTTTTCTCCTTAATGGTAATGATTTTTTTAAATTTTATTAACAATTTAGTGTTTTGTGTAGGGGAAGGGGGGGTGCTAATAGGTGATTTATTTGCCTGTCCCAGAGTTCTTCTCTAATGGTCCTGGTCTTTTTTGCACCTCCCATCTTCCTGAAGTGGCCACCTCTTCTACCTACCCTTTAGCCTAGCCCTAGTCAATAAAGTATGTCTCAGTATTTTTACCTTTTTAGCAGTTTATAATGTGTGAATGACATTTTACAATTATACTGTTGCTTCTGGTCATATATTTGTATTCTACAGGTACCACTGTAACATACGCCACAGTCCAGAAAAAGAACGGTAAGTTAAACTATTGATAAAAATGGAGAAATAACTGTGGTTGAAGTGGATATCAAAGCACTGCAATAAAACCATATTTCAGAAGATACATCCACAGTGCATTCATAAACCTTCAATAATGAAAAATAACTTGTGACAGTAATATACAATCACCTATACAAAATCAGGGTACATTATCTAGCTATCGTATTTCAAAAGAAGCAGCCCAGGAGTGGCTGAAGCTGTTACAGTGACTTTGTTGGGGGGTGACGTTGCTGACCTGTCCTTGGAGAACGTTCCTCGGTTGGGTTGTCATGCTGATGCTTTTGCTTCAATGCCTTCTATGTCTCTGACCTCTAATCAATACAGAGATAAAGATTTTTGACCTTGTTCTACAGCTTGCATGTTCTAGGTGTATGATTCAAAAGTAACAAATCTAGGCAACTAGCATATAACAAGGTGCATGTCTCATTTAGGCCTAAGACATGTAGGTTGGAAGTCTTCATGCCCATCATTTTGGAGGACAAAAACACTTGAGAGATACCATGTGTGGTGAGGGCTAGAAGTCTTTGCAGGATTCTGAGAGGCTTAGAGGAACTTAGAGGAATGGTGGACTAGAGTTATGGTTGTAAGCATTTTCAAGAGAAGATCAGCAATGGCAGCTCCTCTACGTTTATCGTGACAGAGTCACTTTAGTCAAATGACCTTGAGTGGAGACATGTTCTGCAAAAGATTTAGTGGACTTGACACAGGAAGGTTCTAGGCTGTCAACCAGTGTCCACGGGTGGGGGAATCTATTGTCTTTGGAACAGGGGCGGACTGACAACTCATGAGGCCCCGGGCAATAGGGGATCATGGGGCCCCTGTGTCCTTACCCAAACTCAAAAAAGCCTATGAAAAAGGTACCAGGGGCATCTCATGGGGCCCCCTACTCACCCTGGGCCCTCGGGCACTGCCCGAGTTTCCAAATGGTCAGTCCGCCCCTGCTTTGGAAGGTTCTACCTTTGCTGCTCACTCCCAGCCTTGGTGGCACAAAAAGTGGCAGAACTACTGCCATTTTATTGCAGTGCCACCACTGTGGCTTGTAGGAACTGATGCCAAAAAATGGGCCACAATTCAATGCCTGAGAGGTGAACAACAATCATGTAAAAGGTAAGACGTTGTTTACGGAGAGGGATTGATACAAACAAAAACACAATTGTGCTGATCGTTAAAAGTGGGAGCAAACTCCCTTTTTGCTTTGTGCCCACAGATAAGGCTTACCTGTACTGTAGGTATTGCAAATATATCCTAAACGTGCACCGTTTAGGAGATATTTATTTATGTAGCCATGACCGCATGCACTCTGAATGAACGCCATACCCGTGCCGTTCCTTCAGATCCCTGTGCAGTAAACAGTAACTCGCGTACGTATCAATGGGAGTGACGTCATCGCGGCTCGGCCATTCAAGCGACGCAGCCTGGGTCAAGATTGAAGCCCTGTTAGTTGTGACAGAGTACCGCTGGAGGGATCCCTTTCACAGGTAGGTCTGTCATAATGTGCTAGTATGCGGTGCATACTTGTACATTGTGACTTTACCCTGCAGAAGGACCAATTTTTTTTTGTTTAGCAGCTGTTTACTACCGCTTTAGCCACTTCTATGTACATGGGCCAGACGGGAGCAGTGCGGGAGCAGTGCAGGAGCAGGTTGCCGTTCATGAACGGCGCCCGCATTTTGAGCCTGTGCACGTTCCCTGGGAGCGTGCGGCACCGCGATCCGGTGCCCGCTGTGTCCGGAAGACAGAGCGGAACACCGATCGCTGTACGGGACCTCTGTGTTAGGTCCCAATCATGTGATCACTGATTGGCTAATCAGTGATCACATGAATAGTAATAAGCAAGATGTCACTTCCTGACATCATTGCTTACTACTAGTGAAATCTGTGAATGATCACAGAGGTCACATGGTACAAGGCTATTCACAACAGCCTTGTACCATGTGCCAAGCTGTGACCAATCACAGCTCTCCAAGTATTTCTCAATGGCTGCAAGAATGCAGCCAGAGAGAAGGAGAAATGATTGCTTTTACAGTCTTTATGGGTGTAAAAGCAATCAGCGTAAAAAAAGAAGAAAAAAATCTTCATCACCCCCCACAAGTTGTTCAGTGTCACTATGGTGACACTGTACTGCTAGGGTGACAATATGTTTAAAAAAAATAAAAAATAGAAACCCCATAAATAATAATATAAAAAAATAAAATAAAAATGTAAAAATATTTTGAAAAAAATTATAATTTCTGATTATAAACTAATTTGGGTTATTTTTTTTTTTTTACTAAAAACATAGCTGAATACATTTTGGGCAAGATTTATGAAGAAAGAGTATTTGCTAAATTTTATAAGAGAAACACTTATTTTCAAAATGTTTGGACTTTTTCATTTATATAGCAAAAAAAATTAAAATCCCAGTGGTGAATAAATGCCACCAAAATAAAGTTTAATCTGTCTAAAAAAAATGCAAAAACATTCATATGGGTACAGTGTTGCATGACCGCGAAATTGTCATTCAAAGTGTGATAGCACTGAAAGCTGAACAGGAAGGGGGTAAAAGTGTCCGGACTTGAAGTGGTTAACAATTGTATAATACTTTTCAGAGGGTACAAATGTCATTGGAAAGTAAAGCCGTAAACATTTTGGTAAATTGCTGTGGCTGCAGTAACTTCTGTGTGGAATAGCTAATCATTACATGCTCTTCCTGCTTCAATGGTAAAAAAATCTGATGCAGCTGACCTCACAAAGTGTTTATTGGGCTTTTATCAAGGCAGGCCATACATGGGTCAAATTCCAAAGAATTTTTCTTTCGAAAATCATAACTAAGAATTTTTATTCGAATTTCGCACCATTTGTGGGCCACAACATCTGCTGATTTTCATGCAGCCATCGAATTTGAGCGATTGGGCATGTTGCGAATTTTTGGAAAAACTAACAAATTTCTTTTTTTTTAAAAAGGTGTTTATTTTGCATTTATGAAACTCAAATAAAAAACAGAACAAGGAAGAGACAAATAATAACAGGAGTTCAAACTAAAAAATCAAAGAATAAGGGTACATAACACAGAAAAGGGGATCCAAAACAAAAACAATCATCAAACTATCGTAGGCAAGAAACCCAATACACGTGACAAAGCATAGACACGAGACAACATAATATTTATTTATTTCAGGTACTTATATAGCGCCATCAGTTTACGCAGCACTTTACATATACCGTATTTTTTGCTCCATAAGACGCACTTTTTTCCCCCAAAAAAAGGGGGGAAAATGTCAGTGCGTCTTATGGAACGAATATAAAGCGACCGGTCCGGTATTTCCGCCACCACCATGTCAGAATACCGGGCCAGCCGCTCAGCTGTTCTCTGCGGCAGGAACTCACATGTTCCTCGGTCCAGCGCTGTAGTCTTCCCGCGCCAGCTTCTTCCCGCCCCGGCATCTGTGACAGCCGGGCACCCACTGCGCATGCATGAGAAGCACTGCTCTTTGTGAATAGTCCGGCGCCTTCTGGGACACATGACAGGCCCCAGGAGACGACGGGGCCATTCACAAAGCGCAGCACTTCTCACGCATGCGCAATGGGCACCCGGCGCCCATAGTATGGGAAGGAGAGCTCCGCGGAAATGTCAAAGTCAGGTACCCGTTCCCCCTCCCTCCCAGTCTCTGGTCATCTCCTGTACTATGTCCGCAGTCTCTGGTCATCTCCTGTACTGTGTCCGCAGTCTCTGGTCATCTCCTGTACTGTGTCCGCAGTCTCTGGTCATCTCCTGTACTGTGTCCGCAGTCTCTGGTCATCTCCTGTACTATGTCTGCAGTCTCTGGTCCTAATCCTGTACTATGTCCGCAGTCTCTGGTCATCTCCTGTACTTTGTCCGCAGTCTCTGGTCATCTCCTGTACTATGTCTGCAGTCCATTGATTCAGAATATTTTTTTTCTTGTTTTTCTCCTCTAAAACCTAGGTGCGTTTTATGGAGCGAAAAATACGGTATATTGTACATTCACATCAGTCCCTAACCCTCAAGGGGTGTACAATCTAAGGTCCCTAACTCACATTCATACATATACTAGGACCAATTTTAGACAGGATCCAGCATGTCTTTGGAGTGTGGGAGGAAACCGGAGTACTCTGCAGAAACCCATGCAGGCACAGGGAGAACATGCAAACTCCAGGCAGGTGATGTCGTGGTTGGGATTCAAACCAACAGCCCTAGTACTGCCAGGTGGAAATGCTAACCATTTAGCCACTGTGCTGCCCATATAATAACATAACAAGTAAGCAGTCAGAAAAGCAGCCAAACACATACAACAGTCTCAAACACAAACACCCGCACCATCAACTCCCTTACAAATCAGAGGAAATCAGTAGCATGTAAAATCCAGCCACTCAAACCACAGAACCCTGTGACAATGGTTGAGACAAGAGAACATCTTCCCAAAAAGAATTCGCTATATCTAGCCAAGGCTGCCAAATTTTTGTAAATTTTTTGGGACAGGCCTGTCCTTTATAGATCAGTTTATATTGGGGCAGTACCAGATAAACTGGATAAAATGGAGGGCGGAGTAACAAACGAATTTCTAATCAATGATGGGAGAATTGTGCAAGAAATTTCTAATCAATGATGGGAGAATTGTGCAAGAAATATAATCGAAGCTGTGACCTGGAAAGAAAAGAATCCCAGCCATGAAAAATTATTTTCTTTAGCAACATGAAGTGAAATTGGAGGCTTGGTTGGTCGAATTTCAAAATCAATGGTGGCAACATTGAATTAAAAAATCACGAAATTCTCAATTTTGAAAGAAAATTTGTTCAGAATTTCTATGGCCTACATTAGTGTCGAAGGACTAGGAGTGTAGTAATCACCACACCTATGTTCTGCTGAGTACTACAAGTCTACCTGCTTTGTAGTCGTATGTAGCCATTTTAACCACTTCAAGTCCAGACACTTCCCCCCCCCTTCTGCCCAGGCCAATTTTCAGCTGTCATGGCTCTCACACTTTGAATGACAATTGCGCGGTAATGTAACACTGTACCCATATGAATTTTTTAGCATTTTTTTAAGCAGGTAAAACTTTATTTTGGTGGTATTTATTCACCACTGGGATTATTATTTTTTTGTTATATAAATGAAAAAGTCCAAACATTTTGGAAAATAAAGTGTTTTTCTTATACAATTTTAAATAATCTTGCTTCATAAATCTTGGCCAAAATGTATTCAGCTATCTTTTTAGTAAAAAAAAAAACCCCCAAAGTAGTTTATAACCAAAAATTATTTTTTATGATTTTTTTTACATTTTTATTTTATTTTTTTATTTTTTTTTTTTTTTTTTTTTTAACATACTGTCACCCTAGCAGTACAGTGTCACCATAGTGACACTGTACCACTTATGGGAGGGGATGAAGATTTTTTTCTTCTTTTTTTACACTGATTGCTTTTACACCCATAAAGACTGTAAAAGCAATCATTTCTCCTTCTCTCTGGCTGCATTCTTGTAGCCATTGAAAAATACTGTGAGAGCTGTGATTGGTTACAGCTTGTCACATGGTACAAGGCTGTTGTGAATAGCCTTGTACCATGTGATCTCTGTGATCATTCACAGATTTCACTAGCAGTAAGCAATGATGCCAGGAAGTAACATCTTGCTTACTATTATTCATGTGATCACTGATTGGCCAATCAGTGATCACATGATCGGGACCTCACACAGAGGTCCCGTACAGCGATCGGTGTCCTCTGGACACAGCAGGCCCCCGGATCGCGGTGCTGTGCGCTCCCAGGGAGTGTGCACAGGCACTGAATGCAGGGGTCGTTTATAAACGGCTACCCGGTTCGGCACTGCTCACGTCCAGCCTTTTATGTACATGGGCCGGACGGGAAATGGTTAAGCTGAAAGTTCGACCTGAGACACTCAATGCAAGCTCCTGATTATGTTTATTTGTATTTCAGGTGTAGCAGAAACGTCTTTGACAAACAACCACCAAGAGGTAAATGTTGCAGTTACTACACCATCATTGAAGTTATAACGTGAACTGTTTATATAAAATAACTGTTCTTATAAGATTTGTAACCCATAATCAGGCTGCACACAATCCCTGAAAGAGTAACTCCACTTTTGTTGAGAGAAGAACCCTCCCCTCTGGCTGATCTATATCCATTGCAAGGATTTGAACAAACTTTGTTTCAGATTCCTACCTTTTGCTATTCTGAAGAAATCACTGTTTGCCTGTGTCCATGTACAGAGTGAAGCCGTATGGGCGTGGCTTCCTCTAATGAGGAAATTGGCAGGGTCTGCATCCCTTTAGATGATATTTCCCTTAGGGAGCATCTCACCAAAAATGACATTATTGTTGCGGGGGATGCCGAAAATCTGACTTGTATCTTAGTGCAGACTTCTGGGAAAATCAGTAAGCCAATTACATATGCAGGAAATTACATTTTCTGGGTGCGTTCTGTACACCCCTGTGTACAGAACGCCCCCAGGTAGCCATATTGCATTTTATAGAAAATTATAGTGCTGCAGATTGAAAAGGAAAGGTCATTTTTAATAACATTCAGTTACAATTGGACTTGAGTTGCAATTGTATATGCTAATATATATAGTTTTTTCATTTATTAATTTTTTTTCCAATGAAAGTGGAGTTACCCTTTAAATGCAGTCCTTATAAATCAATGCACTTAGCAGAAACAACCTAGAGCCAACTGAAGACATATGAGGATCTCCATCATTTTAGCAAAAAAAAAACAAAAACCTTTTTTGTGTATTTCTTTTTTTTTCCCTGCAGATTATTTGTTCTTGGTTCTGTTACTTTTTATATAGGCATTGCATTTGTTATTTATTTATTATGTGTTTAGGTCAGTGTAGTGTATTATTGGGATTTTAGGTTAGCATAGTGTTTTATTTGGTGTTTAGGTAAGTGTACTGTTTTATTAGGTGTTTAGGTCAGCATAGTGTTTTATTGGGTGTTTAGGTTAGTTTAGTGTTTTATTGGGTGTGTAGGTTAGCATAATGTTTTATTGGGTGTTTAGGTCAGTGTGGTGTTTTCATTATGTGTTTAGGTCAGCATAGTGTTTTACTGGGTGTATAGGTCACCTTAGTGTTTTATTAGGTGTTCAGGTCAGCATAGAGTTTTATTAGGTGTTTAGGTGAGTGTAGTGTTTTATTGGGTGTATAGGTCAGCATAGTGTTTTATTAGGTGTCCAGGTCAGCATAGTGTTTTATTAGGTGTTCAGGTCAGCATAGAGTTTTATTGGATGTGTAGGTTAGGTTAGTGTTTTATTGGGTGTTTAGGTTAGTGTAGTATTTTATTGGGTGTTTAGGTTAGCATAGAGTTTTTGGGTGTTTAGGTTAGCATAATATTTTATTGGGTGTTAAGGTCAGCGTGTTTTTTTATTAGGTGTTTAGGTCAGCATAGAGTTTTATTGGATGTTTAGGTTAGTTTAGTGTTTTAGTGGGTGTTTAGGTTAGCTTAGTGTTTTATTGGGTGTTTACGTTAGTGTAGTATTTTATTGGGTGTTTAGGTTAGCATAATATTTTATTGGGTGTTTAGGTCAGTGTGTTTTTTTATTAGGTGTTTGGGTTAGCGTGGTGTTTTATTGGGTGTTTAGGTTAGTGTTTTAGTGGGTGTTTAGGTTAGCTTAGTGTTTTATTGGGTGTTTAGGTCAGTGTGGTTTTTTATTAGGTGTTTGGGTTAGCGTGGTGTTTTATTGGGTGTTTAGGTTAGTGTTTTAGTGGGTGTTTAGGTTAGCTTAGTGTTTTATTGGGTGTTTAGGTCAGTGTGGTTTTTTATTAGGTGTTTGGGTTAGCGTGGTGTTTTATTGGGTGTTTAGGTTAGTTTAGTGTTTTAGTGGGTGTTTAGGTTAGCTTAGTGTTTTATTGGGTGTTTAGGTCAGCATAGAGTTTTATTGGATGTTTAGGTTAGTTTAGTGTTTTAGTGGGTGTTTAGGTTAGCTTAGTGTTTTATTGGGTGTTTAGGTTAGTGTAGTATTTTATTGGGTGTTTAGGTTAGCATAGAGTTTTTGGGTGTTTTAGGTTAGCATAATATTTTATTGGGTGTTTAGGTCAGTGTGGTTTTTTATTAGTTGTTTTGGGTTAGCGTGGTGTTTTATTGGGTGTTTAGGTTAGTTTAGTGTTTTAGTGGGTGTTTAGGTTAGTGTAGTATTTTATTGGGTGTTTAGGTTAGCATAGAGTTTTTGGGTGTTTAGGTTAGCATAATATTTTATTGGGTGTTTAGGTCAGTGTGGTTTTTATTAGGTGTTTGGGTTAGCGTGGTGTTTTATTGGGTGTTTAGGTTAGCTTAGTGTTTTATTGGGTGTTTAGGTTAGCATAAAATTTTATTGGGTGTTTAGGTCAGCGTGGTGTTTTATTGGGTGTTTAGGTTAGATTAGTGATACTTTAGTAAGCTTCCTTCATATGGAATCACACTTTACTTGGAGGACAAGTCCACATACCCAAGCCTTTTACAGCACTACAGCACAGTTTTATCATTTTGTACTACTTGCTTTCTGTGTAGCCAAAACAGAGGTGAAAATTAAACAAAACTTGTGTGTTAGGACTGTAGGGCGAAAATCTGGACAGCAACCAATCTGTTATCTCTAATTCCATATAAATCTTCTTACTCCACCCTATTACAAAACACTCAGATCAAAACTTTATTCCATTAGTTCTGTTAACACAGTAAACTCATGTATGCCAAGTAGATATACTTTCCCCCAAAGTACACAGACATTAGCCATGTAAGCCGACACTGAATGCACAAAGACATTTACAGATTGTGACATAAAGTGATAGTAAATATTATAACAAAATGTCAATTCATCAAAGCTACCTGTGATATTTTCACGCTTATATTTGATTTACTAATTTATCTGTCACATTTTTTCCTTGTTCCACTAAAGATTTTATCAATCAGATCCACTGAGTTTATGACATACTTGTTAGATTACATTTTTTTGTAGTATTTTGTAAGTAAAAGTATTTTTTAGAAAAAATATCACATAGGTTTCTGCTCCTAAAAATATCATGATATGCCTTTAGCTACACCACCTCCAGGGTACTTGTTGAGAACATGGCCTAGGCGAGTTAACCACAAGAAGTACCACCAATACAGATGACCACGAGGAGTCCTCATTACACCAAATTTGGCCATCCAAATTCCAATGATATTAGTATTAACTTCCTCCCAAGAC
Source organism: Staurois parvus (assembly GCF_062004578.1). NCBI lineage: Eukaryota > Metazoa > Chordata > Amphibia > Anura > Ranidae > Staurois > Staurois parvus. Next base: position 7,156,606 of record NW_028318623.1, on the reverse strand, counting down.
CCCCTTTCCAAACAGCGTCAGTTTAAATTACGCCAGAATACAAAATATTAGACGAGTGGGTAGGACAAGTTTCATGCCCTTTCAATATGTCTTCTTGCCTCCCTGCCCCTCAACTACTGTTCTTATTACCTTGGCTCCAGGTCTCATGTTCCAATGGGGGGGAAACATGTCTTTTTGAACATAAATATGCATAGTAAATGGATGTTCCCAATAGGTAAATGTTCAAGCCAAGTGGAAAAATAATGATTCCAAATCAATGTGATATTAATTTTACTATATGGCCAAAATATGCAGACATCTCCCAAACTATGAAGTTCAGGCGTCTCCAGTGAAGGGCAGTGTTAATGCTATAGCAAACAAAGACATGGGATAACACAAAGGGAGTCCTTGCATTGGGTGAATAAAGAAACAACACTCACTGAAATTCAAACTCCAAGAAATGTATTTTGGCAATATTTTACATTGACCACGGTGTTGTTTAATGGGTATCCTTAATAGAGTAATAGAGTAGGGTGCCTTGAGATTATGCAGAATTTGAAAAGGTGTTTTGATATTATCCATAGTTTTAAAGGGTGCCTTGACTGAAAAAATTACTTTTTTCTATGTTAAGAAAAAATCTGAAGAATATATTTTTTAAAAGTATATTTCTAAAAATATATATTTTTTAAATATATTCTTCAGATTTTTTTTAACATATAAAAAAGTAATTTTAACATATATTTTTACATATATTTGTAAATGCATTCCAAAAATGTAGATTTGTATTTTTAAAGATATACAGTATATTTTAAGTGTATTTTGGAAAAAATTTTCATATATTTTGTAATAAAAACGCATTTCAACAAGCAGTGTGTGTGTATGTATATATATATGTATATATATGTATGTATATATATACAGATAGACATACAGTATATTTGAAATTTATTTAAAAAAATATTTTTTCATATATTTTGTAATAAAAACGCATTTCAACACACAGTGTGTGTATATATATATATATGTGTGTGTGTGTATGTATGTGTATATGTGTGTGTATGTATATGTGTATGTATATGTATGTATGCATGTATATATATTTTTTTTTTGAGTTATATTTAATATGACCAAAATTGTAGTATTTCAAATATATGTCAATATATTTGGGGAGAATATTTTTAAAGTATATTTCAAATATATTTGTCATCCATATGGGTATGCTCAACAAAATAATTGATTTTCTTTTATTGATGTCATAAGTCAACTTTTAAAACCCCATGGTTCACAAAGTTCTCTTTGTTTTGTATGTAAAAAGAAAAATGAAAAATGTTATTGCAACCTGTAAAAGTTCCCTTTCTGAAGCATGATTTCCTCTTTTTCAGGATGATGTCAACTATGCACAGATTAAATTCCCAAAGAATAAGTCAGCCATGGCAACTGTCCCACCACCTGTGGAAACAGAGTACAGCACTGTGAAACCTTCCATCAAGCAATAGAAGATCAATGAACTGAGAAAATATCTAATGCAAGTGGCTGAGGACATTGCAAGCCAATGTCAGGTTAAAGCATCTGAATATCTGGACTAGTCACCAAGACATATACCTCTAGTCTCCTGTAGATCAGGATGTACGCCTTCCATTTCATCTTCAGTGCCATCCTTTTTTAAATCTTTTCAGTTCTACTGCACACTCCATAGGTGCTAAACCGTGCCTTGTCTAAAAAATTATTTCCATTCCTAAATTTACAGAAAATAATTTTTGTATAGTCTATTAAAGGACCAGTAAACTATGTTAGAAGGTAAAACATAGTTTTTATGCAATGAATAAAATGGAATGTAATAAATAAAATTTACAAATATGCCAGCAAAATATTTATGCAAAAAATAGATAACTTGTGAGGAACTAAAAATATATATTCTAGTCTTCAACGGAGTAATTTTCCTGAAAGTTTCTGAGTTGAATTTCTTTGAATAATACTGAAGCCTTATGTATCCTGAAACAGCTGAAAACATATTAATGACAATAGGGTGTACAAAGCATTACATGAAATGTAAATAAAAACAGAAGGGATTCTCAAGTTTTGTACAAACATGGCATTTCTCATATCTGTGGATGAAAGGAAAACCTTTTTAGATTTGCTGGTCCTTTAAGGTGTTAAAATGAGCCTGTTATTAGATGAAAACTTAAATAAGCAGTCCCTTTCACAAAAATGGTTATTACCTACCTGTCCTGCCACCTGCACCATTAATCTTCACTCTGTTGCCAAGTGACAGAGGAAACTTCAACATCTGACACTTCCATGAGTGTCAAATTTTTGCCCCCCCCTGCCGCTCTATGTTGTGGTTTCTCCCAACAGTCATTGGGGGTTATTTACTAAAACTGGAGAGTGCAAAATCTGGTGCAATAATAATTTTTAATAACAAACATGTCATACTTACCTGCTTTGTGCAATAATTTTGCACAAAGCAGCCCCTATCCTCCCCTTCTCAGGTCTCTCGCCACTGCTCCTAGCCCCTCCCTCCTGTCAGGTGCGCCCATAACAAGCAGATTGCTATGGGGGCACCTGAGCAGGCGCACTCCCAAGCCGCTACTCTGTGTGGCCATTCACACATAGAGCCACAGATTGGCCCCACCCCCTCTTACTCCTCATTGACTGATTGGCAGCCAATAAGGAAGCAGAGACCTGGAACAGCCGAGGCTCCTGCGCACATCCCTGGATCGCGATGAGGCTTAAGTACTGAGGGGGCTGCTTCACACCTTGAGCCTTTAGAACCACTTTAACCACTTCCCTTCTGGCCCATGTACATAAACGGCCAGACGGGAGCAGTGCAGGAGCGGGTTGTCGTTTATAAACGTCCCCCGCATTAACTACCTGTGCGCGCTCCCTGGGAGCGTGCGGTTTTGCAATCCGGTGCCTGCTGTGCGTGCTCCTTGTGAACACCAATCGCTGTACTGGACCTCTGTGTGAGGTCCCGATTCATGTGATCACTGATTGGCCAATCAGTGATCACATGAATAGTAGTACGCAAGATGTCCCTTGCTGAAATCATTGCTTACTACTAGTGAAATCTGTGAATGATCACAGAGATCACATGGTACAGGGCTATTCACAACAGCCTGGTACCATGTGACAAGCTGTGACCAATCACAGCTCTCACAATAGTTCTCAATGGCTGCAAAAATGTAGCCAGAGAGAAGTAGAAATGATTGCTTTTACAGCCTTTATGGGTGTAAAAGCAATTAGTGCAAAAAAAGAAGAGAAAAATCTTCATCACCTCCCACAAGTAGTAAAGTGTCACTATGGTGACACTGTACTGCTAGGGTAACGGTATGTTTAAAAAAAACATAAATAATAATATAAAAAATAAAAAAAATGTAAAACTTTTTTTTACATTATAATTTTTGGTTATAAACTCATTTGGGTTATTTTTTTTTTTACTAAAAAGATAGCTGAATACATTTTGGCCAATATTTATGAAGAAAGATTATTTATTTGCAAAATTTTGTAAGAAAAACATTTTTTTTTTCAAAATGTTTGGACTTTTTTATTTATATAGCAAAAAAATAAAAATCCCAGTGGTGAATAAATACCACCAAAATAAAGTGTTATCTGTCTCAAAAAAATGCTAAAAAAATTCAAATGGTTACAGTGTTGCATGACCGCGCAATTGTCATTCAAAGTGTGATAGCGCTGAAAGCTGAAAATTGGCCTGGGCAGGAAGGGGGTGAAAGTGTCCGGATGGGAAGTGGTTTTTAATTGTACAAGCTGAAGTTAGAAGCTGATTGGCTACCATATACAGCTGCACCAGATTCTGAGTGCTCCAGTTTTAGTAAATCCCCCCCCCCCCATCACATCACTACAATACACAGTAATGATGTAAGAGGGTGATGGATGCAATCAGAGTAGGGAACCAGACATCTGACACCCAGAAATGTGAGCGAGAAATTGGCAGACCACGATGCAGGACAGGTACATATTAACCTTTTTAAATTATTGGGAATGCTTTTTTTCCCCATTTTTTTAATTAATTGAGTAACTTTAAATAAATACCATTTCATCCTATAAATTTGCACTAAATGTACATATAATTATAAAGAAAATAATGTAATTTTATATAGTATACTTTGCTTTGGATGAATGTTTATAAATGGAACAATTGATGTACATAGAGGACAGTAATATATTAATTCTAGCTAAAAGGATGAAATGATTATTTTATCCAGAATCACAAATGGACTCGGATAATACACATTGGTATTATAAACCAGAATGAAGGCTCTCTATGAGAAGCCTAACTGGTCTCTGGCATTGGAGAAGGTAACGTTTTATGGCTACCTATGGGAAAATGTATAAAAATCAAAAGTTTACCTTTTAATTTTCTGATATTTGCAGGCACACAGGGAAATCAGTATTGTAAATGGTGTTTTTACCTGGCTTACATCTTTATGTTCATGCCGGCTCCTAAAGTATCCTTGGTACCAGGGGCGGACTGACCATTTGGAAACTCGGGCACTGCCCGAGGGCCTGGGGTCAGTAGGGGGCCCATGAGATGCCCCTGGTACCTTTTTCATAGACTTTTTTGAGTTTGGGCAAGGACACAGGCCCCTGTCCGCCCCTGCTTGGTACTCAACAAGTAATATTCATATTCTGATTGTTTACATGAAGGAACTTTTGATTAGTGTGTTTATTGAAACATTTCCTTGTATGTAGTGGTGGGTAACTGCGTAAGTGTTTTTTATGCCCCCCCATTTGTAACAAGTGCAAATTTCTACTGGACACTATGGGGGAGATTTACTGGAGAACTCAGAATCTGGTGCAGCTGTGCATGGTAGCCAATCGGCTTCTAACTTCAGCTGAAGCTGGAAGCTGATTGGTTTCTATGTACAGCTGCACCAGATTTTGCACTCTCCAGCTTTAAAAAAATAACCCCCAATGGATACCCCAATGGAGTCTTAACTGGTATCACGAGAAAAGAAAAATAATTTGAACTTGTAACAAAGACAATGATTCCAATGGCCAGCCTTGAAATATTAACACTGGATCAGGGGCGGACTGACCATTTGGAAACTCGGGCACTGCCCGAGGGCCCGGGGTCAGTAGGAGGCCCCATGAGATGCCCCTGGTACCTTTTTCATAGGCTTTTTTTGAGTTTGTGCAAGGACACAGGGGCCCCATGATCCCCTATTGCCCGGGGGCCCCATGAGTTGTCAGTCCGCCCCTGCACTGGACAAAGGCTAAGTACCCTGATTTATTTATGAAGCAATTACATTTTATTTAAAACAATATATATGTATAAATAATACTACAGCCAAAAAATCAGTTAATTATAATATAGAATTTGTATTAAAATATTTATTAAAATTCTGCTTTTCATTTTTGTCACTTATGAAAGAAGCATGCTGATTGGTTGCTATGAAAACACAGTTTTCTCAGGTCAGCTGTCAGCTAGATTTCCCACCCTGTATTGTTATAGATCTGAATATATAAAGGGCCCGACTTATGCTTGACTTGAGGCTAAACTCCATCCACAGCCCACATGGAAGAAAAATCTATTTAAAATATATTTTAAAAATATTCTTCCCAAATATATTGACATATATTTGAAATGCTACAATTTTGGCCATATTCAATACATTTCAAAATATATATATTACAAAAAAAAAAAAAAAAAAATATATATATATATATATATATATATATATATATATGTATATATATATACACACACACAATATTTAGCAAGGTAAAAGTGTTCAGATAAGAGTGATGATTTTTTGACAACTTTTTGTTTTATTTGTAAGCTCAACAATAAATCCATTTTATCCTTGCTATCTCATATTGTACTATTATTATTTTAAAAATATTCTTCCCAAATATATTGACAGATATTTAAAATACTACAATTTTGGCCGTATTCAATATATTTCAAAATATTTATATATATATGCATATATTTTATATATATATATATATATATATATATATGCATACTACATGTTGAAATGTGTTTTTATATATTACAAAATATATGAAAAATATTTTTTAAAATATATATTTTTTAAATATATTCAGATTTTTTTTAACATATAAAAGAAATCATTTTAAGATATATTTTTACATATATTTGTAAATGCATTCAATAGATTTAGATTTGTATTTTTAAAGACATACAGTATATTTGAAATGTAGTTTTAAAAATATTTTTCATAGATTTTGTAAAAAAAATGCATTTCAACAGGCCGTATACTGTATATTGTATATATACATTTATTGAAATATATTTTGAAATATATTGAATATGGCCAAAATTGTAGTATTCCAAATATATGTCAATATTATTGGGAAGAATATTTGTAAAATATATTTAATATATATTTTTCTTCCATATGGGAGCCCTGCGATTACAATACAAGAGTCCAATGTGAAAGCTATTGAAGCTCTGTCATTGGGCTGTTGAATAGTGTAGGGCGGGGCTCAGCTCTGAGTCAGGCAGAAGTCAAGGGCTTTGAAATAGCTGGTTGGCCAGAGTACAATAGTTACATATAAAGATACAAAGTTTTCTCTTGCCTTTATAATGCAAATGTCTGCTTCCATTACGCTCTTTAACCTTCCAACTAGCCACTTTTTTGAATGTACAGGATCTCACAGAAGTGAGTACACCCCTCACTCCCAGCACTCATATGTCTATTTCCCAAAGACAACCTCTGGATAATGACGCTGAGCACGTGCACTCAACTTCTTTGGTTGACCACGGCAAGGCCTGTTCTGAGTGGAACCTGTCCTGTTAAACCACTTTATGGTCTTGGTCACCGTGCTGCAGCTCAGTTTCAGGGTCTTGGCAATCTTCTTATAGCCTAGGCTATCTTTATGTAGAGCAACAATTATTTCTTTCAGATCCTCAGAGAGTTCTTTGCCATGAGGTGCCATGTTCAACTTCCAGTGACCAGTATGAGAGGGAGAGAGCGATAACACCAAATTTAACATACCTGCAACCCATTCACACCTGAGATCTTGTAACAGTAATGAGTCACATGACACCGGGGAGGGAAAATGGCTAATTGGGTCCAATTTGGACATTTTCACAAAAAAAAAAACAACAAAAAAAAAATGCACATTTGTAGATCGGGGGTTCAATGCCACACTCCTGCAGACTCTCAGGATAGCTGTCTGCTCATACCTCGTAGAGGCAGCCAATTACTAGAGAGCAGGAAGATCAATGAACTATGAGAACGCTCACCAGCGCTCCAGTAGTTCATGTAGAACTACAAGTCATCAGCTGCAATGGCTGATGTTACTTGTAGTCTATTAATTCAAAGGAAACAGTGAATGAATGACCTGGCCATGTGGTCGGAGCCCCGCACAACCATGCTGTTTTCAAATTGTGACAACAGGTGCAGGGAGGGGATCCCCTACCTGTTGTCACAGGGAGGGGGGAGAGGGTGCAGGTGCTGGAACATGTTAACTGTTCCACCTTAAAAATAGGATGAACATGTAACATGTTCCAAAGGTGAACTTATCATGTAAAGCCCGATTCTGGGAAATTTGAAAATCCTCCCTTGCAGTGGGGCTGCACGTGTACTACATGGGTTAACTGCTCATTTAGGTCTAGGGAAAGAAGATTTATTTACATGATCCTCTGCACAGTCTTCTCGCCACCCCTCCAGTCTAAGGTCCTGATGTCATAATGACCAATGCAGAGGATCCAGCAGCGATAGCAGCTATTTTATTTACTTTTGGCTGAAGTGGAAATTAGTTTGAATTCCTTTTTTTTGTTTAGGTTTTAAATGCGATCAGATTATATTTCTGTTCTTTTCCTGTTCTTAAAGTGTTACTAAACCCACAACAGTAAAATCAGTCTGTATATGCAATAAAGCATGCTTGTTATACTCACTGTAAAACCTACGGAGTTAATCCTCTGTATTGTGTAAAAACGCCATTTGATCCTTTCTTCTTTGTTCCTCCCCTTTTTCAAGCTACCACCTCTTATCTCCTGATAAGACAGACTGAACCATAGGCACACGCTGAGTTTGGTGTGTATTGCTAGAGAGGTTTTTTTTTCTTGGGAGAATGCATGTGATCAGCACAGGGCCAATCAGCACTGGTCAGACAGAGGTCAGGGGTTTTGCAGCCTCCTAGAGCAGAAAGAAAACTCCTCCTACAAGATTACTCAGTGCTTAGCTGGACACTGAGAGAAGTCACAAGACTGCTCTAACGTCTGATGAAAAAAGGTATTTAGCAGTTTATATTTACTAAAATAATTGCATTTCCATGTTGTGTGTACTGTGGGAGACCAGATATAGTGAATGCAGGGTCCGGGGAGACCAGATATAGTGGATGCAGGGTCCTGGGATACCGGATATAGTGAATGCAGGGTCCTGGGAGACCGGATATAGTGAATGCAGGGTCCGGGGAGAAAAGATATAGTGAATGCAGGGTCCGGGGAGACCAGATATAGTGAATTCAGAGTCTGGTGAGACCAGATATAGTGAATGCAGGGTGTGGGAAGACCAGATATAGTGAATGCAGGGTCCGGGGAGACCGATATAGTGAACGCAGGGTCCGGGCAGACCGGATATAGTGAATGCAAGGTCCTGGGAGACCAGATATAGTGAATGCAGGATCCGGGGAGACCAGATATAGTGAATGCAGGGTCCGGTGAGACAAGATCTAGTGAATGCTGGGTCCGGGGAGACCAGATATAGTGAATGCAGGGTCCGGGGAGAGCAGATATAGTGAATGTAGGGTCCTGGGTTTAGTAACACTCTAAAGTTGGCTATGGATGGAGCGATTTTCTTTCCTGGAACCTGTGGTTGAGAAAACCATCCCATTGAGAAAACCATTCAATTCTCCAGTCAACACAGTCAGTGTTGATGTGGGAATCCCTCTCGTGGAGCCACTGTGTTCTTCCAGTGAGGGGGTGGGGGGAGCCGTCCCTGCAAGAAGAACACAATGGTTGCTACTATTGGCTATAATAGTCACTAGCAATAATTGAATGTAAAATCCAACAGGCTGATTGTACCCAAGTTGATCGATCAATCAACTTGGGTACATTCAGCCTGCCCATACATGGTTTGAATCTTGACCGGTCCTTGCTGAACCGGCTGGGATTCCAACCGCCTATGGTTGGCTTAAGACACCAATCACCTGTACAGGAAGTGAGCAGAAAAAAACCTTTCCTATGTATACTGGAAAATGTGCTTTATTACAGCCTGAGTCTGTCTGACATCTATTAAATAGACCTAGAGTCCAAATCCTAAATGTCCAACCTGATGTATGTATTCCATCTTGAAGGCGCATTAATTTCTGGATTTAGCAAGATTTTGCTAAGACTGCTTCATATAAAAACAATACTGTTGGTATACTTGCTGTATTATATTCTGAGAGATGGATATTTTTGATATGTAAAGCGGTGTAAATTATTTCAAGTTCAATAAAAGATTGTTATCTTGCCTCTTTGACCTTTTGTTCATGTGTTGTTCCTCCAATACACTAAAAAATTATAAATAAAACAGATGTACATTTAGAGGTGTTTTTATCTTTAGAACACACTTCCAATGGACAGTTTCATTATTTTTCTGTTTGCTGCATCTTTACATTTTATTCTCTATTACTTAGTGTGCCTACCAGCGAGGGTCTGTTAGTGCCAGATTGCCCGCCACACTACCACAGTCCCACTATAAGTCGCCGATCACCACCAACACCAGTTTAGCGTCATACAGTTATGGCCAATAATATTGGCACCCTTGCATTTCTGTCAAATAATGCACCACTTCGCCAAGAAAATTGATGCAATTACAAATCTTTAGGCATTCTTTTATTTCTTTTGTTTGTCCCTTTTAGGGTGGTATCCAGTTCCCCAGTCGTTGTGTGTGGGATGGTCTTCACTACTGGGACAAGCTATAAAAGAGGGAGTAGGAGTTAAAAGTAGGTGGGGAATGCCATGGCAGAGGCCATGGAGTCCCCTATTCAGTGTGTCACGTACCTGATGGTGGAACCTGAGATGTAGAGGAGGGTCTCCCTTGCGGCTCTGGCTCAGGGGCCCTGGTAGAGTACAGAGATGCACAAGTGCCTGATGGGATTCCCGTGGAAATGATGTGTGTCAGGAATGCAGGAGCGGATGGAGGATGGCGCACTGGAAGAAGTGCTGGGTTGGTTAGGCAGCCGGCGCTCAGGCAGATGTGCAGGATACTGGCAGGGTGAGCCGGTAGAAGCCGGATCAGGGTAAGCAAGGTCAGGTGGTCCAGTTCAGCAACAAGCGGGCAAGTCAGACAGGCAGAAGAATAGTCCAGAAGGCAAGCAGAGGTCGGGGCAGGCAGTGTTCTAACAAGGTCAATGACAGATCAACAGTAGCAAAACAGATAGCAGGATACACAGGACAACAGGGTACAGACCAAACAGCATTGAGGCAGAGTCCCATCTTAGTTTAAATAGCCCACCTGGCGCCAAAGTGCCGTTGCACATGCGCACCTGCCAACCGGCCACCAATGTGGCCAACAGGAGCCCTGTGCCCACGTACAATTGTGCGCCTTCCCTGACACAGTGGTTGTTGGGTTTACCACATATTTGACCCTTGTTTGGCCAAAAGCTGGTGAATTACCCTTCTGGATATCTGTAAAGATGCAGAATGCTGGCATGCAACCCTCTATGTAGGAATGAGTGTTTGTTTGGAGGAATGGTTTATGTTGTATAGAATTAGTTGTTCAGTAAAGCATTAGAAAAGCTTTGAAGCAGAGGCGGTTAACTCCGGAAGGGCTGGTCCTCACTGAAAGGCTCAAGGAATGCTGTGTGAAAACAAGATGGCGGACGTTTCCCAGAAAGTGGGAGGGTTGCTAACCCAATCCCCTCATGTTCCATGATGTTACAACATATTCCCCTGGAGCGGGCAGGTGGCATTTCTCGCAGTCAACAGGGGTCCTACATGCAAGTAAATGCAGGTCAGAAAGAGGTAAAATACAGGTAAAATATATTTGTCAATGAATTCAGAAACATCTCAGACTGATGTCAAATGTACACTATTGACAAACACCCAAAGTCTGTCAATGCTGGCCCTAAGCCCTGATGAAGGGGAAACCTTATAGCACCCCTGAAATATGCTAACTTGTTGTCTTTTAGACTCCAAAATCTTTGGTTTGGCACTCTTGGTCTCTCTTCACCATCCAGGTTTCTATTGCTGTCTGTGTTCCATGGGAAGATTTACAATGTCACAAGGACAGGGAGTGATGGGATTTCTTTCTGATAGTGACAGAAACTGCAATAAAATCACATTTATTTAGTAAAGTGGAGAATAAATATTTCTCTTTTTGTATTGCCCTCCAACATCCACTCATTTCTGGTGTCACTGGCAAAGGAAAAAGAGAAAATATCCCCAATAAGGAAAGTAATAAACATTTGCATGTTACATAGTTACATAGTTAGTCTGGCTGAAAAGAGACAAAAGTCCATCCAGTTTAACCATAGAAAAAAAAAAGTTATAGTCCTACACCCACAGTTGATCCAGAGGAAGGCAAAAAAACCCAGCAAAGAATGATCCAATTTGCTCCTGCAGGGAAAAAATTCCTTCCTGATTCCCCGAGAGGCAATCAGATATTCCCTGGATCAACTTTACCTGTAAATGTCAGTATCCAGTTATATTCTGTTGTTGAAAATGTTTGTTTAGTTTCTGATACATTCATTCATTGAAGAACTTAATTTCGACATATTCATTATGTTGGCCTGATTAGTTTTTGGAATTTGTTTCAAATCATTCTTCATATCATTTGTTTTGTATATTCAGTGGTCCAGGTGGATTTGAAAAATGTTGCAGTTTTTCCAGAGGATCACTATATATTCGATATGATATTGAATCTAAAGGATTCAATATTTTCATATGCTAGTCCAACCCACCAAAAGAAATGACATGAGCTGATTAGATAATATTGACTGGCATCATGTGCATCTGAATTAATGAATGGAACAAAATTTGAATCTATTCATTATCTGAAACGGAATTGTCAAACAAATTTGAAATGGGAATTCATTTTTCCATGGGCCCAAACTACTATCACATCATGTGGCGTCTTCGAAATGAAATAGTGCATTCATTAATTTCATTTAGACATTTGTTTTGTATTCATTGACATTCATTACTACAGTATATCCATTCAGAGTTTCGTATACATCCAAAAGTTTACAAGCAAAAGTTTTTTCTGTATTGGCCTTCGATAATTGTCACAGATTACCTCTCACTTTGTTTGTTAGAGCTAGGCTTAAAACCTGCTTGTTGGTTGCATGGGCCAACTACATTGTGCAACACTTTACTAAAGCCTAGTATACACAATTAGAATATTGAACGAATGATCGCCTGTTTCTTTTTGCATGCTAGTCTCATTTCAAAAATGAATAGATTTCTAAAGTTACGAAAATTCTTGTAAGACAAAATACAACTTCCTGTGATGAAGTAAGATAGTCTTTCGTTTCTGAGCATGTGAAGTCTTGGTCACTCCATTTTTTGGGATAAATACTGTACTGATTAACCCCTTCACACCTAAAAGTAGAACAAATCTTAATGCCTAAGCACAATTTTGCAACGTTGACGTGTTAGTAAAACCGTACATATCATCACAACTACTTTGTAAATCCAAGTGAATTATACGTTGATTTTTTCAGGACAAATTGGGCTTTCATTCGGTGGTAAATGGTAATGGATATCTCCTGATTTTTTTTTATTATCAAAGGAAAACTGACCGAAAATAGTAAAAAAAAATCATTTTTTGTAATTTAACTGTGTATTTCTTGTTACTACCATAACCTACCACCAAATAACAACCCAAAATAAATTTTCCAGCTCTTGACAATCGCAGCGATACCATATATGTGTATGTTATTTGTTGTTAGTACAGGCCAGAAACAATAGTGAGCATTTTGCTTTTTGTTTACCTAAAACACACTGACACTAACTGACACTAATACCAATTAAAAAAAAAAATTCTGACCTTTGACCTTGAACTTTGATCCTGACCTTGACCCAAACACTTTCCCTGGCACTGAACTAGATCAAACCTTTATCTAGGTATTTTTTCTTTATTTTTTACTTTATTTTTTTAACATTTATTTATCTTTTTTTAACAAAAATTTTTTCCCTCTATGCCAGGAGTTAGAGAGATACAATGTATCTCTCTCCTTCATTCACAGAGAGAAAAAAAAAACCAAAGGGCTGGGCTGTACAGTTACTAATCACTGTGATAGCCAAGCAGAGGCTATCACAGCGATCATGTGACCCAGAATCGGGAGTTCCGGGTCCAGATCGTAAGAATGGGACCCGGGGCTCTCAGTGACACCCCGGTCTTTGTGCTGGGAGCGCACTGTTACCTCACAAGAAAATTTTTGCGCTTGTCCCTTCAGATAATTATGAATGAATTGTCATGATCGGCTCTCGAAAGCCATGCACTAACAATCAGATTATTGCACAATTGCTCCAAAAACTTTTTTTTCATCTGATTTTCTCATCATGTGTACTAGGCATATCATGACAGAGTGTTGGAAAATTAATAAATGGCTCACTAAACATCTGATACAGAGAAATCAGAAGGACGTAACAGTAAAGGGAGAAGGTAGTTACTGTACACAACAGCATTAAAGAACATAGACATGTACTAGTTCTGTGGAAAGTAATAGTATGGAAACAAAAACACATTTTGAGAACAAAAGAGGGCTGACACAGGTAATGGTAATAATGATGATGAAGGATTTACAGAATGTAAGCAGATACTAACCAACAGAAAAAAACACTCATGTTTAATTGATATAAATATGCAAATTACACTATGTTTCCTTCTCATTGCTTATACACAGTAATACTTTGATTTCAATTATTACTAATATTATAAAAAAATATTTTTACTAATTATTAACAGGGATTTTTTTTCTCAGAGAATAGGTGCAGGAACTCAACCATGCTCCTCCCCCTGGGGACTCTTGAGGCTGAGCAATCCTCCTGTCCAGATCCCAGACTGTAGGTAGGTCCCTTCCCAATGGACCCCCTCCCAGGCTCCTGCATCTTTTCATCTCTCACATCTTCCACCCGAACTCTCCTGCTGCTGAGCAGGCTCAGTCATAATTAAGGGCTTTCCTGACCCCATGCCAAGTCTCCTGTGTGGGGATTGGTCAGGATCCCCTAAGTATGGCGATCAGCCCTTCCTCACCCCTGCCCACTGCCTCAAGAATCTTTTCCAAGATCAAGGAACTGATCTGCAGAGCCCTGACCCAAATTTGACCCTGCTGACTATTCACAGGCTGCTGCTCAGCCTTTCTAACTAAAAATTAGCCAGTAGCTCCCCTGGCTTTCTAGAGGGGTGCTACATTGATATTAAAAAGTAATTTACCGCATTGTCTATTCCTTTAAAATATATTAAATTAATTTTTTTCATACAGCAAGCATAAGTAACTTATTTTGTCTTGGCCCATCATCGCCTGCTCATGAGTTTAGGAGAGGGTATCAGCACTTGGAGTCCAATCAAGTTCTGTTGCAGGCTCATGGGTAAACCAAAGAAAAAGCAAAGTAAGGGTTGATGCGCATTTTGACCTTTTCCCTGGTTGAGAATTTGCACCTGTCCCCTGTCTCCGACAATGCCTCCCAATTAAATATTTATTCCTCTCATCATGGAGGTAATTAACATTTATATTCCAGCATACCCAGGACATTCAACAGAATAATAAACCAGGATGGAAGTACCTGGAATGGCTGCTGTATAAAATGATAGTGCCCCTAGAAAGAGTTTTATGGAACTTCAGGTATGATCTAAGCGGCAATTAACATGATACATATCCAATTCTCTTTAACAGCATTGGGAAATTTTATGTAATTGTATCATAAGATAGGTCATGCACCATCTGAACAGAGATTTCCTGCTAGGTTTGTTATTGTTCGCTCATATTTTTGGCAGTCTACTTTCTATGGAACTTGATTTTCTGGTTCTGAAGCCAACCTTCTCCCTGTCTGTTTCACATTGGCGTGTCTTTTTTAAGATGGTGAAAACTCTCTTCTGACTGCTTTACCGGGAAGAGCAATGATCAGGTTTTAAAAGGTAACATAACATCAATACTGGAAACACTGGTGTTCTTGAGAAAAGCTTTCCTGGAATGTTCATTTGCTTCCCTGTTCTTGCTACTGTTATTGCATCACAATGACCATAGTATGAGGACATGTGCCAAATCGAGACAGTTCTATTGGTCTGCTTGATGGCTCAGGAAAACACAGCAGAACTTGTAAGATAAATATATTTGTTACCAATAACAAATATACAGTATATATATATATATATATATATATATATAATTATATAGGTCAACCTTTTCAAGACAGAGGAACCCTTGAAATAATGTTCCGGTCTCTGGGAGTTCCTGCTAAAAATTACTATAACTACAACTCATGATACATTAGTGTGGTGGTCAGTGAGAAGAATGCTCCTTACACTTGTGGTCATTGGAAAGAATTCTCCCCTTACAGAGAGCTGAAAAGATCATTTACATCAGTGAGAACTTATCTGGGAGCAAGAAATTGCCATTTGCTCAAGTAACCCCTAAGAACCTCTGGAAGAACCTTAGGGTTCCCTGGAACCCTGGTTGAGAAACTCTGATATAGGTAATTAGACATGTGCATTTCATTTTGTTATGATTTGTTTTTCGGACTAAAATTTAATTTTTGGAGAATCAGATATATATGAATCTCCAAGTGGACATAGTAATGAATGTCAATGAATCTGAAAAAAAATTATAACAAAATTAACAAATGCATTTGTTTCATTCGAATGATGTCACATGATGTAATAGTAGTCCGGGCCCATGGGAAAATTAATTTGATTCAAAATTTTTCAAATGGATCCAAATTTCATTCCAATAATTGATTAAATGCACATGACACCAGTCAATATTGTCCAACCAGCTCATACCATTTCTCTTGGTGGGTTGGATTCTAATCTGTCTGATTTGATAATATATCGAATAAATAGCAATCTTCTGGAAAAACTGCTACATTTTTCGAACCCACCCAGACCAATGATTATACAAAACGAATGCCGAAGGTGCGAAACAAATTTTGAAAACAAATCGGTTTAACATAACGAATATGACCAAAAGAAATTAACAAATTCAATTCAACAAATGCATCGTAAACAAAAAATTTCTATAGGAAATTACATTTGAGATTATTTGTAGCTATTACCTTTTGTACCACCTCACCCTCCCTTTAGATTGTAAGCTCCATGAGCAGGGCCCTCCAATTACTTCTGTATAGAACTGTATTGTAATTGTAATGTCCCCCTTATATTGTAAAGCGCTGTGTAAACTGTTGGCGCTATATAAATCCTGTATAATAATTTGTAACAATACACAATAAATGGGATTTTAAAGTGTATCCAAACCCAAAACCAAAAATATCATATATTACAGATTACTAATGCCCTGTGAAATGGCTGCATTTGTTTCCTTTTTTTTTCAATCTTCTTTTGATTTACTATTATCAACAGGTTATCGTGCAGATAACACACTTTCTCTGATCCTAGATGGCTACATCACTGTTCCACTGTAAGCCAAGGTTGTCACCCTAGGCTGCTCTGCTGGTACAGACTCCAAACATGTTTGTATCTCTTCACCTTCATTACATGGGGGGCAGGGTAATTGGTAGTTTACAGAATATAGCTAAGAAGGAAGATATTCTTCTGTGCAGCTCACAGGAACTGACAATGACACTGCATTTTTGGCAGGATCAACTGGTAATTCTGTATTTGCTGAAAATGTTTTTAGTTTGAAAAAAGAAAAGATTACAGCCACCACATCTAAGGACTGGAAGCTGCAATGTATTGCACTTTTGTACTTGAGTTGACGTAGTTACATAGTTAGTCTGGCAGCAAAAAGACAAAAGTCCATCCAGTTCAACCATAACAAAAAAAAAAAGATATAATGCTACACCCACAGTCAGAGGCTTCCCTAGGGTTGGTGTCACCTGGTGCGGTAACACTTGGTGACACCCCCTCCGACGATCCCCGCAGAATGGATCGGATCTGCAAATTGAGCATAATGGATTGGACTCCGATCCATTATGCTAAATCTACACATCCAATCCATTCTGCGGGGATCGTCAGCTTTCTTTACAACTTACCCTTGGTTGCAGGATCATTGGCATGCAACCTATACAGGGTGACACCAGACCAGTTCCAAGAAAAGGTAAGTTGTAAAGAAAGCCGACGATCCCCGCAGGATTGATCCGATGCATCCTGCGGGGATCGTCGGCTTGCTTTACAACTTACCTTTTTGTGGAGCGGGTCCGGTGTCACCCCGTGTGGTCGGTGTCAAAGGCAAAAAACCCAGCGAAGCATGATCTAATTTGTTCCTGCAAGGGAAAAATTCCTTCCTGATCCCCTGTGAAGCAATCGGATATTTCCTGGATCAGCTTTACCTATAAAATGTTAGTATCCAGTTATATTCTTTGTATCCAAGAAAGAATCCAGGACTTTTTTAAAGCAATCCACTCAGCTGGCCACAACCAACTCTTGAGGGAGTCTATTCCACATTTTCACAGCTCTTACTGTGAAGAAACCTTTCCGTGTTTGCAGATTAAATCTCTTTTCCTCCAGACGTAAAGAGCGCCCCCTTGTCCTCTGTGATGACCTCAGGGTGAACAACTCTACACCGAGTTCACTATATGAATCACTGATGTATTTATACATGGAGATCATATCCCCCCTTATGTATTATACATGGAGATCATATCCCCCCTTATGTATTATACATGGAGATCATATCCCCCTTATGTATTATACATGGAGATCATATCCCCCCTTATGTATTATACATGGAGATCATATCCCCCCTTATGTATTATACATGGAGATCATATCCCCCCTTATGTATTATACATGGTGATCATATCCCCCCTTATGTATTATACATGGAGATCATATCCCCCATTATGTATTATACATGGAGATCATATCCCCCCTTATGTATTATACATGGAGATCATATCCCCCCCCCCTTATGTATTCTACATGGAGATCATATCCCCCCCTTATGTATTCTACATGGAGATCATATCCCCCCCCTTATGTATTCTACATGGAGATCATATCCCCCCCTTATGTATTATACATGGAGATCATATCTCCCCTTATGTATTATACATGGAGATCATATCCCCCCCCCTTATGTATTCTACATGGAGATCATATCCCCCCCCCTTATGTATTCTACATGGAGATCATATCCCCCCCCCCCTTATGTATTCTACATGGAGATCATATCCCCCCTTATGTATTATACATGGAGATCATATCCCCCCTTATGTATTATACATGGAGATCATATCCCCCCCCCCTTATGTATTCTACATGGAGATCATATCCCCCCCCTTATGTATTCTACATGGAGATCATATCCTCCCCCTTATGTATTCTACATGGAGATCATATCCCCCCTTATGTATTATACATGGAGATCATATCCCCCTTATGTATTATACATGGTGATCATATCCCCCCCCTTATGTATTATACATGGAGATCATATCCCCCCTTATGTATTATACATGGAGATCATATCCCCCCTTATGTATTATACATGGAGATCATATCCCCCTTATGTATTATACATGGAGATCATATCCCCCTTATGAATTATACATGGAGATCATATCCCCCCTTATGTATTATACATGGAGATCATATCCCCCTTATGTATTATACATGGAGATCATATCCCCCCCTTATGTATTATACATGGAGATCATATCCCCCCTTATGTATTATACATGGAGATCATATCCCCCTTATGTATTATACATGGAGATCATATCCCCCCCTTATGTATTATACATGGAGATCATATCACCCCTTATGTATTATACATGGAGATCATATCCCCCCTTATGTATTATACATGGAGATCATATCACACCTTATGTATTATACATGGAGATCATATCCCCCCTTATGTATTATACATGGAGATTATATCCCCCCCTTATGTATTATACATGGAGATTACATTTCTTTTCCTCCAGATTCCCCCTTGTCCTCTGTGATGACCTCAGGGTGAATAACTCTACACCGAGTTCAGTATATGAATAACTGATGTATTTATACATGGAGATCATATCCCCTTTATGTATTATACATGGAGATCATATCCCCCATATGTATTATACATGGAGATAATATCCCCCCTTATGTATTATACATGGTGATCATATCCCCCATATGTATTATACATGGAGATAATATCCCCCCTTATGTATTATACATGGAGATTATATCCCCCCCTTATGTATTATACATGGAGATCATATCCCCCCCTTATGTATTATACATGGAGATCATATCCCCCCTTATATATTATACATGGTGATCATATCCCCCCTTAATCTCCTGTTCTCAAGAGAGAATAAATTCAGTTCTTCTAATCTTTCCTCATAGCTGAGCTCCTCCATGCCTCTTATCAGTTTGATTGCCCTTCTCTGTACTTTCTCCAGTCCCCCAATGTTCTTTTTGTGAATTGGTGCCCAAAATATAACTGCATATTCCAGATGAGGTCTTACTAATGATTTGTACCGGGGAAATGATATCTCTCTCTCTGGAGTCTATACCTCTTTTAATACAAGAGAGGATTTTGCTCGCTTTAGAAACCGCAGCTTGGCATTGCATGCTATTATTAAGCTTCTTATCTACCAGAACTCCCAGATCCTTCTCCACCATTGACACCCCCTATCTATCAAAAGTGCTGCTACCAGGAGGAAAGGTGTTTAGGAGAACTGGGCAACCGCCCAGTGTTCAAGGGGACTTAGGATGCCTGTGGGCTGCAGCATTTGTCTGTGTTCACAAGAAGATCACTGCAACCCAATATGAACCCTCGATGCATGGTGGCACACAGCACTCCTATGTTCTCAGCCAAGAGTTAACTAAAGGTGACCTAGAAAATATCAGCATATCGTATGACTCTGTAAATAGCAAAATCATAGGAGAGTCAATAATGTACGAATAAAGCAGCACTTTAAGGAGATAAAGATAACATGGTGCCTTTCAGGTTACCTTATACAGCTCTCAAATTATTTTGAATGCGAATATTTAAACACAAGGTGACCAGCTATGGAACAAAATGTAATTTTTAGAAACTACTAAACAACTGATGTAAATCCCCAAATCAGAGAGTAGAGATTAATAATTCATACTCTGAATTCATACTCTGAATGGTCTACTGTTGTTTAGTGGTGTACACCAGTGTTTCTCAACCTTTTTTCAGTCTGCACAATCTTAAAGCAGAGTTCCACCTAAAGAAAAAAAAAAGTCACCAGCTACAAAAACTGTAGCTTCTGACTTTTAAAATACAGCCACTTACCTGTCCCTCAGCCCAGTGGTGTCTTCACCACTGCTGAATTCACCGGCCGTCTTCTCTCCCTGGCGCCGGCATCTTCAGTGTGGGCACCCGGCTGTGACAGCTTGTGGCTTCACAGCCGGGTGTCCACTGCGCATGCCGCGAGAAGCACTGCGCTTTGTGAATGGTCCCATAGTCTTCTGGGAGCTGTCACGTGTCGCAGAAGACTACGGGGAGGGAGGAGGGAGGACAACTTCCACTTCCGATTGCCCTGGCGATCGCAGCAGAAGTGGGAGTGGGTACCTGTCTAATTTGGGTACCTGCTCCCTCTCCCTGCTCCCCAAAGGTTCCAATCCTTAATGGGGAACGGGGCACAAAGGCTCAAAGCGGAACTTCCCCTTTTGGGTGGAACTCCGCTTTAAGGCACCCCAATCTAAAATGTGAAAACCTATTCTTCACACGTCCAGTACACCCAATGTTAGAGGTGATTTATTCTTCCAAAGCAAATCCACCTTTGCAGACTGGTACTGATTAGTATTTCAGTCTGTCTCTCTCATTTTCTCTCCCTCACTCTGCTAATGAGACGCCAGTGCTGACAGAGGGGGCCAAGGGAGGGCCAAACAAGGATGATGTGCATGCACCCAATGTCCTCCTTATCAACAGATGATGTCATTGGTTGTTAGGATGTTGGCAGCTAGAAGATCATGAAAGTGCACAATGAAAACCTATGGCTTTAAGTACTAAAAGGCAGGATTGATTCACCTGGCTTGTATACAATTTTTGGGCATTTTGCCAAGGCACCCCTGAAGAAGCTTGAAGGCACCCCAGGGTGACTTGGCACCCTGGTTGAGAAAGGGTGGTGCACTTTATGGTTTAGTGTTGGAACCCTTACTTTTTTATCTGTATAGAAATGATATATAGTTTGGGTTTAAAAGTACAATTTATTGTGTTTTCAGATCACACAAAGCTATATAGTGGCACGTAGTTCCTACAAATGTCTCAACCTACTGATATATGAGGTTTAATGTGATCAATTTTAAGGCTACATTTACACTTGAGCATTTTGTAGCTTGAAGGTCAAAGCTCCAAGACATCTCAAACCTAAATAATCAATTGTTATTGATGGTACCTGTTAACACCTGATCGCGTGACAGGCACCATAGAGAACAATTGATTTTTTAAGTTTGAGCTTTTTTGGAGCTTTGACCTTCAAGCTACAAAACACCCAAGTGTGAATGCAGCCTAAGATATCCACTTTGGGGGTTAAAAAAAAAAACATGCTTGCATCATACAATCTATGGAGGAGTACAATTAGGAAAGTCAGTGAGGGAGAGACATCTCTTAAAGTTTAAAAAACGAAAGTGGACCTTCACCCCCTCTTTCAAAATGCGAAATCATCCTATAGTGATACTAAAAATGAAATATTATTTTCTTTTGCTTACCTTTATTGGGTTCCTACTTTCTGGTTCTAGGCACTGATGACTCAAGTTGGGCTTGATGTTCGAATCGAACATATGTTCATCTCCAACATCAGCCGTTTGTGTGTTCAGCTAACAAGCAAACATACGAACGGTAAGGGCGTTTGAGAGGATGTTCACCCGCCGTGCCCCACAATGCACTGTGCCCTGACAATGCATTGTGATTGGCCAAAGCAATGCACCTAGCCACAGGTCAGGTGCAATGCTTTGGTCAATCATAGTGCATGATGACGTCAACAGCAATCCCAAATACTCCTGCTCTTGGTGGTTAACATCTTGGATGTCCTGGAATGTGCATGCCTTCCTGCCCTCAAAGGACCGGGGAAGTCCAAATGCACTGAATACAAAGAAAATAAACTGTTTGTTTTCTTTGTATCCAGTGCATGATTACGTCACAAGGGGAGGGGGTCTCCTGGTTGACGTCACCTGGTGGCCCTGCCCTTTAGATATTTAAGAACTGTCAGGTTGGTGCAGCTGTCGAACAGCGGGAGCCATCGTTGAGAGTGGAGCATTTTTTTTTCTTTTTTCAGGTCAACAGTGGCGGCGTGCATCATGAATGACCTTGGATCTACTTTAGGAGACATTTTTTTTATTTTTGTCTTTAATAAAGGACATGTCCAAGACTGTCTTCTGTTATTTTTTACATTACACTTTTTTTTTGTGAATGAGTATCAAATTCACATGGGGGGGCAGGATCTGGGGACCCCCTTGTTAAAGGGAGATTCCAGATTCCGATAGGCCTCCCGCCCGCAGACCCCCACAACTACCATCCACAGTTGTGGGGAAGAGGCCCTTGTCCCCATCAACATGGGGACAAGGTGTATTGGGGGGGAGCCCCCCGCCCCGAAACACCCCCATGTTCAGAGCTTTTGGCCTGGTATGGTTCAAGTGGGGGGGTGCTCGCTCGTCTCCCCCCTTTCTGCTCGGATAAGGATCTGATATGGATTTTTAGGGTACCCCCCACTCAAAAAACAATTATGACATGGGGGTTCCCCTCAAAATCCATACCAGACCAGAAAGGTTTTGTATGGATGGGGGGGACACCATGTCGGTTTTTTTTTTTTTTTTTATCAATTAATTCAATATTGCCGTCAATCCTTTTTACATTCAGCTTTTAGCAGGGAAAACATTAAATAATTTTTTCACTTAATAATATAACTTATGTGGTATTTTAGTAGCTGTGCGGTATCTTACCGTATTCTCGCATGCAGTAAGATACCGCTTAGAGAATTGTCTCGGTTTGAAGTTTCGTTGTCCAATGTTCATCCGCGAACCAAACAGGGGGGTGTTCGGCCCATCACTACTGATGACAGAGACCTCATAGATGCCCCCTGGGTAGGCTACTTCACCAATGCATTCTATGGAGATCTGGAACTGCAAGACTTTTACAGAATAGTGAAATATTGTATGGTTCATGGCCAAGATGAAGTGCATCACACTATTTGTCTCATCCAGCGCATGCACCATGCAATATTACAATCATCAATTTGAAAAAGAAAAGACTTTCCCCTGAGATCTCGGGGAAAGTCTTTTTTTCTTCATGTAGCCAAGTGCTTGGCTAAGAACGGAGAGTGAGAGAAACACTGGCTGCAGCTGTTTTCTGTAGCTGCTGCCCTGCAGTGCTGAACTAGTTAACAGCTCTGTTAGCAAGAGGAGGGAGCTAATGTAGAGTTCAATAGACTGAGTCAGGAAGCACTGCACTGTGGGAATTGTTGTCCAGAGGAGAGAGACTCTACTGTAATCAGGATCTTTTGAAATGCATTTCCCAGAGGGATATTCCCAGGAAGAGGGGAAAGAGCTGCATTTTCTTAGGCTGTACAAGACACAGCTTCCTTTTGCCGAGAGTGTACATCATTGTCCAATGTGCATCACCACTGCAACATTTCAGCAGCCTAAGGGGGTTTTCCGGAGCGCTGAGTTTCAAGGTGCCTACAGCCTGAGTGACCTGGATGCAGAGCAGAGAGTGGATTAATCACTGTGTGTGACCAGATGTTGAACTGCGATATCTCTGAGACTGGTGAGCTGCTGTGGTGGGATTTACTATATGCTGAAAAGAGACTGAGCTTTTTAGGAACTGACCATACAGCCATCAAGCACCCTTATTGCTGCTCACATGTGCACCAATGATACAACTGGGCCCCAACATTAGCCAGATGAAGAGTTAGGACTAAAGACTTTTTACAGCTGCTACACAGAGACCTTCGCCTGTTGCTTATGCTAAGAGGTACATCTAAAGGGACACTGCACCATATCCTAGCCATTTTTTAAAGTGCACTCTAGACAGTTGTAGTACTCACATTGCAGTTAAAGTGGTTCTAAAGGCAGAAGGTTTTTTTACCTTAATGCATTGTATGCATTAAGGTAAAAACATCTTTTGTGTGCAGCTGTCCCCATAGCACTCCTAATACTTACCTGAGCCCCATCACGATCCAGTGATGTGCACGAGAGCCTCATCTCTCCAGGGACTCTCCCTCCTCATTGGCTGAGGAGCCAGTGAGCTAATAAAGATATCTATGCTCGTTCTTATAAGTGCTTGCAGTAACTTTCATTCAACAAGGTATGTCAGAGGGGCTGAGGTTGTTCTTGGAGTCAAGGCGCAGAAAAAAGAACCCAAATTATCAAGTGGTTCCTTCAGTGGTAGAGCTACACTTTATAAAAGTGATTCTAGATGTGCATGACTGCTTATTTCTTTTCCTCTGCCAACCTACCAATGTAGCCTTATCTTATGTGCCTTATCAGCTACATTTTATAAGGATCTTTGCTGTCCTCTGGATTAACTGTGCTTGAATTGATTTTTTTTATTCCATGGTACACAGAGAGGATGGAAGAACCTCCCCCATTGGCTATTGTCATCAGACAGCAGCAGCACTTGTGGATGCTTGTATACCGGAACAGTGACTGTCCCTGGTAGAATGCAGTAATTGTTCAAGCTGTCAATTTTCCACCTTAAAATTGACGAGGGTATCTTGCCCTACTGCACCAAAAGATCTATAATGCCATTTATGAGTCAGCCCACTTTATTCCAGCTACAAATAAAATATTGATCTCGACAACAATAACAGATGCCCATTATACCAAATACTACAATATAGTGGATTGTGATCCTTGAGGAGTTAACTAATATTTGTTACACAGTTAGTCTGGTTGAACAAATATACAAGTCCATCTAGTTCAATCAATATATAAAAAAACGAATAGAAAACTCCCATATACACAATCACATACCCACAGTTGAACCAGAGGAAGGCAAAAAAAGATATTAAAGCATGATCCAATTCACTCCATTAGGGGGAAAAAATCCTTCCTGATCCCCCATCAGGCAATCGGTTATTCCCTGGATCAACTACCCCTGGTGTTATTACCTCTACATTTTAGCACCCAGTTATATTTTGTGCATTTAGGAATGTATCCAACATTTTTTAACACAATCTACTGAGTTAGCCAGAACTGGTGTTAATAAACTAAAATAATTCAAAATGACTTTGGACCCATGGGTTCAATATATCCATAAATTAGGTTTGGTTTCGTTATATGAAATTATTGAATCCACAGTTGGAAATTAATGAATCGGTGTTAATTATAACTCCCATCAAATATTCTTTTTTTTTATCCTATCCTGTTTGTGACTGTATTCCCTTTAACCTTTAGATGTATACTTAATGATAAACTTCATTAAAAAATGTAGTCCTAATTTTGTATTGTTCTAGTAAAAGTGATCATCTATCCACCAACCATGTAGATGGCATCATGCATTACTGGACTTAAAGTTACATAGTCAGGTTGAAAAAAGACACAAGGCTATCTAGTTCAAGCAATAGAAATAAATAGATTGATACAATAAATAGAAAACCTCAATGTGCTAAACTCTATACCCCCAAATGATCCAGAGAAGGCAAAAAAGTAAATGACTTGGAAGAGAAAGATACATCTATTCATGTTGTATTTCATTTTTCTCATTCATACCTGATGTATATGAAGCATTTTTGCTGATACAATTTTGGTTATTTTTCCTATAAATGCAATAAAAAAAAAAAATTAAAATGGATATCTTGAGTGGACCCTTTAGTTGAGTTAATATCTTGAGTGGACCCTTTAGCTAACCAGTTCCTACCAGGCCTATAGGAGAATGACTGCCAAGCAGGACTCCCATTGTTCTGTGTGGGCGTCATATGATGTCCTTTGGGATTGCCACCTTGTGCACACCTGCAAAGTCTGCCTTCGGCTATGGCCACAGGATACAGCCGATGACCGATCTGTGTACTGGCCCATTGCTGGTACCATGTGACTGCTGTGACCAATCACAGCAGGTCACATGACAATTGTAAACAATGGATGGCTTCCTTTCATGCCATCCATTGTATGCAAATGTGTTGTTAGCTGTGATTTGTCACAATGATCACATGTACAGTCTGGGCCAATCACAGCCCATCTGTGTCATGTGATTAGCTGTGGTCAATCACAACTAATCACAAAAAAATGCTGAATGAATCCATTTTCTTCAGTTAAATGCTTGCCTATAGCAGTGAAATAAATAAATAAATTAATTAATAAATATACTAATCACAGTTATACTGGTATATAATGATACTGTACTGCGCTGGTGAAAGTATGTGAAAAAAAAATTGTGATTTTTTTTTTTTAATCAAAATTAAAATTAATTGATTGATTCATTAATTTTCCAAAACATTATGACAGAAAATTACTTTAAAAAACTTGCATTGCCTATTACTAAATACCTCAGACTGTCTACTTTTAAAAAAAGAGGTAATTTGGAGGATTTCTATACTGTCCTGACATTTTTGGTCCTTAAGAAATGAGATCAGTGCCATCAGTACATCAGGATTGATCGATTTTCAGATATATACTATAGTTTGTGAACTCTATAACTTTCCTACAGAATAAATAATACACACTGATTTGGGTTATTTTCACTAAAGAAACGTAACAGAATACATTGTGGCCTAGATTTCTGAAGAACAATTATTTATTTGCAAAATTGTATAACATAAACAAAGAAAAAAAATTTTTTTTGCAAAATTCACAGCCTTTTTTCATTTATTTAGCAAAAAAGAAAAAAAAATCCAGTGGTGAATAAATACCACCAAAAGAAAGCTCTATTTATGTGAAAAAAATGAAGTTTAGGTACAGTGTTGCATGATAATGCAATTGTCATTTAACCACTTCGCACTTATGTACATGGACCGGACGGGAGTAGTGCAGGAGCAGGTGGCCGTTTATAAACGTACTCCCACATTCCCTGCCAGTGTGCGCTCCCTGGGAGTGCGCAGGACCGCGATCCGGTGCCCGCTCTGTCCAGAGGTCCCTCTGTGTGAGCTCCCAATCATGTGATCACTGATTGGCCAATCAGGGATCACATGAATAGTAGTTAGCAAGATGTCACTTCCTGACATAATTGCTTACTACATGTGAAATCTGTGAATGATCACAGAGGTAATATGGTACAAGGCTATTCACAGCAGCCTTGTACCATGTGACAAGCTGTGACCGATTACAGCTCGCACAGTATTTCTCAATGGCTGCAAAAATGCAGCCAGAGAAATGGAGAATGATTGCTTTTATAGCCTTTATGGGTGTAAAAGCAATCAGTGTACAAAAAAAAAAAATCTTCTTCACCCCCCACAATTAGTACAGTGTCACTATGGTGACAGTATGTTAAATAAAAAAATAACATAAATATTATTAATATAAAAAAATAAATATAAATGTAAAAAAATTGAAAAATTATAGTTCTTGGTTATAAATTAAGTTGGGTTATTATTTTTTTTTTACTAAAAAGATAGCTGAATACATTTTGGCCAAGATTTATGAAGAAAGATTATTTATTTGCAAAATTTTAGAAGAAAAACACTTTTTTTCACAATGTTTGGACTTTTTTCATTTATATAGCAAAAAAATAAAAATCCCAGTGGTGAATAAATACCACCAAAATAAAGTTTTATCTGTCACAAAAAAATGCTAAAAAATTAATATGGGTACAGTGTTGCATGACCGCGCAATTGTCATTCAAAGTGTGATAGCACTGAAAGCTGAAAACTGGTCTGGGCAGGAAGGGGGTAAAAGTGTCCGGACTAAAAGTGAATGCCCAGGCAGTAATCAGGACATCTCGTATGTGATTGCTTCACTAGGATTAGTAATGTTTCCTCATGTACCTAAGTAGGGAAGGACAAAGGTTATTCATTGGTGATGCGTTTCTATGAAAGCCTGCTACTGCTGACATGTACAGTACTAGACTCTGACTCAGACATACATAAACATATTGAGAATGCAAAAGCAATCAGGTATTCTTATGATGGGGAATGATGAAATTGTTAACAACTACTCTTTTATTATACTCACTGACCCTCCCTGATAGTGCCAAAGATTTGATCTTAATCCAGGAAGGAAGTTGGGTTCACAGAGTATCATATAACTACACTTCCGCCTTCTAATCTTAAGAAATAGTTTACAACCCAAATAACATTATGAGTATCAGTATGAGATCATAAAAGGGTTGTTCTCAGGAAAAAATAATTCTGTTTTTTGTAACATTTTAAAGTAGAACTTTTATTAGTTTTGGATACAGTGTGGAAGGGTTATACTTGCACTGCTTGCTTTAAAACGAATATAATTTTGAATAAAGAGCTACACTAACCACTTGCCCGCTAGAGGATATGCACCCCTTCCTGACCAGGCCATTTTTTGTGATACGCAATGCGGTACTTTAGCTGACAATGACGCGGTCATGCAACACTGCACCCAAATGAAATGTGCACCCTTTTTTTCCCACAAATAGAGATTTCCTTTGGTGGTATTTGTTCACCTATGTGTTTTTTTTTTCTTGCGGTATAAACAAAAAGAGACTGACAATTTGGAAAACAAAAACATGTTTTTGACTTTTTGCTATTAAATATGTCCAGTAAAAATATAAAAAAAATCTAATTTCATCATAAATTTAGGCCAAAATGTATTCTGCAACATGTCTATGCGTTTACAAATAGCGGTATGTATACTGGAATTTTCTTTCCCACTAGTAATGGCAGCGATCAGCATTTTATAGAGGGACTGTGGCGGGCTAATAAAAAGCACTGACACTGTACTAATGGCACTGGGCAGGAAGGGGTTAACATGTGGGGCAATCAAAGGGTTAACTGTGTGCTGTTTTACAATGTGTGCTGTGTGTGTGTTTCACTGTAAGCACACTGCTTCATATGGCTCTGCTATTCAGAGCCATACAAAGCAGTGTGCAGGAGCTGACAGGAGAGAGATCGCCAGGTGCCGGTGAAGAATCACCAGCTGGGACCCGGTGATTGACAGCCAAAGCCATGAATAGCGCCTGTGCTGCCCTGTAGCAGTATTTCTGCTATAGGGCGGCTTGGAAGAGGTTAAGCATTTGACCTCCAAAATATTTACCCCCCCCCCCCAGGGTCAGACTGACCATTTGGAAACTCGGGCACTGCCCGAGGGCCTGGGGTCAGTAGGAGGCCCCATGAGATGCCCCTGGTACCTTTTTCATAGGCTTTTTTGAGTTTGGGCAAGGACACAGGGGCCCCATGATCCCCTATTGCCCGGGGGCCCCATGAGTTGTCAGTCCGCCCCTGCCCCCCCCCTCTTCATTTCCTAATATGGCCATGTGCCTATATTATATCAATGATGTCATGAGCATCCCCATCCCTTTGTGTACATCAACATATAGGAGAGGAAATCTCCTGCCCGCCATTCATTGGCCCGGCAATGACAGCTAACTTCCAGGTTTGTATGAACTTGGGTTCAGACCAGGGGTGGACTGACCATTTGGAAACTCTGGCACTGCCTGAGGGCCCGGGGTCAGTAGGGGGCCCCATGAGATGCCCCTGGTACCTTTTTCATAGGCTTTTTTGAGTTTGGGCAAGGACACAGGGGCCCCATGATCTCCTATTGCCCGGGGACCCCGCCCCTGGTTCAGACCAACTCAACCTGAAACCCATCACTAATGTCTAGCTCATTGTAGATTGTTAACATGCCTTGGGTACCAGGATAAATGAACACTCTTGTATATGTGTATGAGTTATGTCATCCCAGACTGGTCAATAAACATGGTGAAAATGCCAAACCTGCCTGATACTGGGCGAAGATCTCAGCGCAGAGTGATGAGGGAGTTCGAAGGTATCGCATTACTTGAGGAGGTGTTGCATTGCTGACTGCTATCTTGCTGCTCCCCATATTTCTAAAGCCTCGAAGGCATAATGCCATATGTCTATGTACCAAACAGTTTAATAGTGCTGTAATATTCTGCATGCTGTTAATGAACTGAACATGTCTTTTTCAGACTTTAGATAGATCAAATCCAAATCACCAGGGACCGACTGAGATCCGATCCATAGGGATAGGGTAAGAAGACTCTTAGGGAGAGAGGCTTGGTGGATATTTAAAATGTCCAGGTCCCCTCAAGGGTTAAACCCACGTTGGGATTTGGACTTGCATCTAAATGAATTTGTCAGCTCTCCCTTTTTTTTCAGATATACAGGTGAAACTCTAAAAATTAGAATATCGTGCAAAAGCTCATTTATTTCAGTAATGCAACTTAAAAGGTGAAACTAATATATAAGATAGACTCATTACATGCAAAACAAGATAGTTCAATAGTTGATTTGTCATCATTGTGATGATTATGGCTTACAGCTCATGAAAACCCCAAATCCACAATCTCAGAAAATTAGAATATTACATGCAATCAATAAAACAAGGATTGTACATAGAACAATATCGGACCTCTGAAGAGTAGAAGCATGCATATGTACTCAGTACTTGGTTTGGGCCCCTTTTGCAGCATTACTGCCTCAATGCGGCGTGGCATGGAAGCTATCAGCCTGTGGCACTGCTGAGGTGTTATGGAAGACCAGGATGCTTCAATAGCGGCCTTCAGCTCTTCTGCATTGTTCGGTCTCATGTCTCTCATCTTTCTCTTGGCAATGCCCCATAGATTCTCTATGGGGTTCAGGTCAGGCGAGTTTGCTGGCCAATCAAGCACAGTAATCCCATGGTCATTGAACCAGGTTTTGGTACTTTTGGCAGTGTGGGCAGGTGCCAAGTCCTGTTGGAAAAAGGAGTCAGCATCCCCATAAAGCTCATCTGCAGAAGGAATCATGAAGTGCTCCAAAATCTCCTGGTAGACGGCTACGTTGACCCTGGACTTAATGAAGCACAGTGGACCAACACCAGCAGATGACATGGCTCCCAAATAAACACAGACTGTGGAAACTTCACACTGGACTTCAAGAATCTTGCAGTGTGTGCCTCTCCATTCTTCCTCCATACTCCGGGTCCTCGGATTCCAAATGAGATGCTCTCATCAGAAAAGAGGATTTTGGACCACTGAGTAACAAACCAGGTCTGTTTTTCTTTAGCCCAGGTAAGACGCTTGACAAGAGGAATACGACATTTGAAGCCCATGTCCAGGATCCGTCTGTTTGTGGTGGCTCTTGATGCACTGACTCCAGCCTCAGTCCACTCCTTGTGAAAGTCTCCAACACTTTTGAATGGCCTTTTCCTGACAATCCTCTCCAGGCTGCGGTCATCCCTGCTGCTTGTGAACCTTTCTCTTCCACACTTTTCCCTTCCACATAACTTTCTATTAATGTGCTTTGATACAACACTTTGGGAACATCCAACTTCTTTTGCAATTACCTTTTGAGGCTTTCCCTCCTTATGGAGGGTGTCAATGATGGTTTTCTGCACAACTGTCAGGTCAGCAGTCTTTCCCATGATTGTGATTCCTACTGAACCAGACTGAGAGACCATTTAACAGCTCAGGAACCCTTTGCAGGCGCTATGGCTTAATTAGCTGATTAGAGTGGGACACTTTGAGCCGAGAATATTGCACCTTTTCACAATATTCTCATTTTCTGAGATTGTGGATTTGGGGTTTTCATGAGCTGTAAGCCATAATCATCACAATGATGACAAATCACGGCTTGAACTATCTTGCTTTGCATGTGATGAGTCTATCTCATATATTAGTTTCACCTTTTAGGTTGCATTACTGAAATAAATGAACTTTTGCACGATATTCTAATTTTTCGAGTTTCACCTGTATCTGTACTATTCTCCCCCACAGGATATGTTTACACATGGGCATACATTTTTGGATTTTATTTGGATTTTCTATTTTTATTTTATGTCAAATAAGTGATTATATGTGAATATTGGTGACTGTTTACACATGCATCCCACAGCAACTATATCAGCTGTTCAGATTTTGCCATTGATTGTTTAATGGGTGGACCATTGGGTGGAGTGCATGCCTTTACCGCTGTTTATTCTGTGGTTACATGTTTGAATATTAGTTATGACTAAAGCCTTGAGACTGAAACATGTTGACTTTTTGTACTAGCAACTTGTACACTGTGTCTTTTCAATAAATGCAGGAATCTTAAGAGCAACTGTGGTCGTGCGGATCCCATCGATCCATCTATGGGCTGGTGGGTTGTACCCAGATCCATCCATTGATCAACTTGGGTACAACCAGCCAGTCTATTCTTTACAGCAATAACTGCCATCAGTAATTATTGTGAAGGAATGCTCCCTGGCACCAGAAAACAATAGCGCTGTGGGAGGGATTCCCCCATCAACATTGACTGTGTTGATGGGGGAATCGAGTGAGTCTATGTCGAAACACAAGGGTGGCGGCGACAGCTGCATTTGCCGACACCCAGTCTATGGATCCGGCTGCCACTACCCACAGCCACTGACTGAAGTGCCGGAGGGAGTGATCTGCCTTCAGTTTGCTGTGCCTTGCCTCTATATATCCTAGGGGTGAATGGCGGGGCTATGCAGGGTGGGAGAACGCTGCTGAGGACTGGAAGGAATTTCCTGGTCAGTCTGGATGTCAGGTGGCAGGAACACGGGACTCAAGCCCTGGATTATCTGTAAACTGCACTTTGTTTGGTAAGAGACTGTTACTGGGACTGTGGCTATGCCCCTTGCGCTGGCGTGGATTAGACTACCACTGTGCCACTTGTTTGGTAAAGTGTTACTAAACCCACAACAGTAAAGTCAGTCTGTACATTCAGTAATGCATGCTTGTTATATTCATTGTGTAACCTAAGGGGTTAATCTTCTGCATTGTGTAAAATCGCTGTTTGATCCTGACTTCTCTGATCCTCCCCTTCTTCCAGTGTCCCCCTCTTATCTCCTGATAAGACGTATCGTGTGGAGTCACTCTGCACATGCTCAGTTTGGTATTGCTAGGGAGCTTTTTTTTTCTTGCATGTGATCAGCACAGGGCCAATCAGCACTGCCCAGAGGTCAGGGGTTCTGCATCCTCCTAGAGCAAAATTAAAATGAAAATTCCTGCAAGATTTAACCAGTGCTCTGCTGGACACTGATAAAAGTCACAAGCCTGCTCTAACTGCTGATGAGAATAGGTATTTAGCAGTTTAAATTTACTAAAATAATTGCATTTCCATGCTGTGTGTACTGTGGGAGACCAGATATAGTGAATGCAGGGTCCGGGGAGGCCGAATATAGTGAATACAGGGTCCAGGGAGACCAGATATAGTGAATGCAGGGTCCTGGGAGACCAGATATAGTGAATGCAGGGTCTGGGGAGACCAGATATAGTGAATGCAGGGTCCTGGGAGACCAGATATAGTGAATGTAAGGTCCTGGGAGACCAGATATAGTGAATGCAGGGTTTGGGGAGACCAGATATAGTGTATGCAGGGTCCTGGGAGACCAGATATAGTGAATGCAGGGTCCGGGGAGACCAGATATAGTGAATGCAGGGTACAGGGAGACCAGATATAGAGAATGCAGGGTCCGAGGAGACCGGATATAGTGAATGCAGGGTCCGAGGAGACCAGATACAGTGAATGCAGGGTCTGGGGAGTCCGGATATAGTGAATGCGGGGTCCTGGGAGACTAGATATAGTGAATGCAGGGTCCGGGGAGGCCGGATATAGTGAATGCAGGGTCCGGGGAGACCAGATATAGTGAATTCAGGGCCCTGGGAGAACAGATATAGTGAATGCAGGGTTCAGGGTCTAGTAACACTTTATGAGACTGTGCCTGTTGCCCTGGATTAAGCTAGATTAGTAGTAGCACTTCAGACTCTATTTGGTTACACCCCCTATAAGACACGCCCAATATTTAGTGCAATTTAAACCATGCCCACTTTTTGCCACAACTCGCTTTGTGCACCGCATTTTTATTTTTTTCGATGCCTAGAGCCCACTTTTGACCTTGCACCTGGTCCTACGGGTTTCATGATATGCCCCTGGGTAAGTATTTTGTCCTTTGAAAGCTCTTCCTATTTTTTATTTGCCAAACTGCAAGTACCTTTTTCTGTAGCCGTTGTGTGCTCTGCATGTGTGGTGTGTGTGTGATCTGTGAGATCGGTATCTTTGCTCTGTATATAATTTTCCTATGTGCTGTGTGTTTGCTGTGAATGTGCTCTTTATGTGTGTGTACCTGTGTTGAGGATGCCACATTTTTTGAAAACACTCAATGGGTTGAATATAATTTCAGTAAAGGAGGAAGGTTGGAATTGGGAAGCCAGATGGTGCATATAGGGAATATTGTGTTTGTGGAGTAATCTGTTCAGGGGAATTTGGAAAGTTACAGCTATTTTGTGATCACAGTTTGCTGGGTTCATGAACACTGGAATAACCTGTCCTCCTGAAAATGTTCCAAACAGTAAATCACAGTAAATATCTATCTGGTATCTGCTACATGGGTCCATTCAAGCACA
Organism: Staurois parvus; assembly: GCF_062004578.1. Classification (NCBI taxonomy): domain Eukaryota; kingdom Metazoa; phylum Chordata; class Amphibia; order Anura; family Ranidae; genus Staurois; species Staurois parvus. The sequence goes on along the minus strand of NW_028318623.1, from coordinate 7,122,082 downwards.
GCCAACATTTCTAAGCCCCGATGAAGGGGGAGTATTTTTAGACCTAAAAATGTTGGCTATTTTACTATGAATTCATTTTATCACTAAAAGCCTTGGACTCTTGGGTGTTAGTTTGGCACTTTAATTGGACTGTATGTATTTGGATTCTCAACTCTGGTTTTTAAGTCCCTGTTTTGTTGGGTACTGCTGAACCAATTAATTTAAATTCACTGACATGAAATTGCTGCACTTTGTACATACACTGACAGGACTCGTAAAGTGCTGGTAGAATGGTATAAAGTGTGGCTTGGTATGAGCACTAAAAACCAGGATCACACTAATTACCTGCACACCACTACAAAACATGGACATCTAGACATGGTGTTACACTGAATCCAATCCCTCTACTGCTTTTATTAGGGGGAGGTGGTTAGTTATAACCGAGCAATGACTGACTTTAACAAGAGTTGATAGTCAAGACAAGTGGAATCAGAGAGTAACCCCTAAACCCTATACAAGGGGTAATCCTGTCTAAGGGGGTAGTACCACAATAACAGTCTGCCAGTATATTTTATACTCCTTTCCATGCTGGCCATAATGTTGGGGTCCAAATTTGATGTTGAATATTCCTCTGAACACTGGTAAAGGCCCTTGCACTGTGACCCATGCGGGCAACACTGTTCCTCTTTATCAAGGTATTTTGGGATTAGGCCAGTGGCCTCTCACCGACTCCTGTGGAGGAAGTTGATCTATTTCTGTTCCTCATTAGCAGTGCATCAAATTCAGCATCCACGGTGTTCCTCCTGAAAATCAGGCAGTGGATTCAGTCAGTGTCTGTAGCATGTATAATTGCCCAAGTGCTTGCTTTGGTGTGTGATAGGTATTACTGTAGGCCGTTAGTGTAGTCAGTGTCTCCTGGAGTGGGTAATGATGACAATGGGCGTTGTAAGTTGCTACACTCAAACCTTTGCTCCTGTGTCTAACAGAAGCATGAGTTTTACATTAGTGATTACACAATTTGTATGATCTTCCAAAAATGTGCAGGTCATCAGGATCCTGATCCCTATATTTTAAGTTATGAACAGATTTGGGTGAAATGGCAGTATTTAGCAAAGTGGTTTGGTTTGTTACAGCGCCTGCATAATGCCCCCATTATGTAAGTTACCTCTTCAGTTATAACAATGTGCATTTGATGTGCTGTCAGTCAGTTTTTGTACTTGAACTTCATTACCCTCTGTGGGGCACAGCATATTACTGGCTTCCTGCATAGCCATTTCCACTTGGCACCCCAAATCAACAGTTCTTAGCAAAATACTGTAAATGTATCTTTCTCCATAAGCAACCTTTCCCTTAGTTTTGGTATCTTATCAATAAGCTGGTCTTTAATCGTTTCATGATGTAAGGGTCCAAATCTTCAAGGTGCTGCTAACTGTCTCAGCTTAGCAGCATAGTGGCGAGTAACATACAAGCTTATATACTCACCTAGATTGTTGCAGCATTGATTCGATACTGCAGCTGTCCCCCACTGGTTCTACACCAAAAATTGATCAAAGATCGCTGATCGCTCGATTCTCAGTCTTCAGTGAGCAAAGAGCCAGTGACTGCCAGTAGCCAGCTCTCTGCTCTACCCCTCTAACACTCACTGGTGTACTGCGCTGTGGAGGGGTCGGAAGCAGCTGGCTCAGGCACTTGTCATTGCTCTGAGAAGCTGAACCAGCTGATGGTGAGGAATCTGGGTGGATCCTGACATTATTGTCAGGATCCCTGCAGATCCTGGACTGGCTCTCTGACATCAGCTGACAGCAAGTTGGTTGAATCTGGGACACAGAATTGATGAACTAAGCAACACATGAGATCCCCAGGGGAAGTATGGTCAAAGATTTTAAAATACTGCTCCAGAGCTTGTACTGTGGCTGTGTATAAAGAATAGAAAATCCTATCCCATCTGAACCTAAAGCGTTAAGCAACAAGGCCCTGTATCTCCTAGGTAAGGTCTCATCCATGCCAGGATTGAAAATAGTTTATACCAGAGATACTAGGGCACTGCAGGCTCACCAGGATGCTGTAGAAATGTCTCTGGAGGCTGCACACAGTGTCCTTCTTGCCATTGTTGTGTCCCAGAAGTGCAGCCAGACTGATAATGGGTCACCATATTTATTAATCACATGACCTTCCTACTCCAATTCCTTCTATTATCTCTTAAAACTTTTAAAGCAGAAATATCATAAAATTCTCTTAAAATAGCAATACAAAGAAATGAACAAATACACAACAGTTTTGCATAACACAAGCTGGCGTTGAGACACAGTTCCTCCTCTTGCCTAGGGTAGTTTCTGTCTCCCCAACCAGAACATCCATGTCCAGTCCCTCTGACCCTCTCCAGTTCAGGAAGTTTCTGTCTATTGACTAGATGTGGTTCAGGCTAGAGAGTCTATCTCTCAACCTTAATCAATTTCAGACAAGCTATTTCCTCTTGTTTTCCAAAATACCCTGTATGGAAAAACATACCCTGAACCCTGTACTAATGCTCTGGTTTCTAATTCCACCATCTCAAGGTGACTCAGCAGACAATTGTCCAACCTCATGGTCTAGGGTTCAGGTTCCATCTTTTCCTGACAAGATGCACTCTACTAAATCTGTGAGTACTACCTGAACTTTTCGGCCTCAGGTGAATGCTTCTCAAGGCTGCCACTTGGGCTTCTAATTTTACTTTCTCTAAGTTCTATCAGGTGGACATTCAACTTCATCTGAAACCAGCTTTGTGTGTTATACTCCTTGAGCAGGTTCTTGCTCTTGCTGTGTCTCAGATCTGTTGGCAATGCTCCCCCAGTGCATCCAGATCAAAAATAGCACACTTGCAAATAATAGAGTCGTTTGAGTGGTCAGAACCTACCTCCTTAGAAGCCAGTAAAAGTAGAAGGCATTAGCGCACAATTGCCAATTGGTTCCTAAAGTTAATTCAAAGAGCTTACTATATTGCTGTGCTGGAGCCACTGTGAGCAATTGCTACACATTTATCTTGAGATCAGGAGCATCTTGTGCAGAGGTGTCGATGGAGATGGGGACAGCCACACCAGTCTTTTTATAGCATGTTCCTTCAGTATGACTAATTGCCTCTGCAAACTCGCTATAGCTAATTTTGGTGTTAAGAAAACTCTATTTCTTACCCAAAAAAGTAGAAAATTAATTTAAGTACAATGTTGCATGAGCAAGTAATTGTCAACCAAACTAACACAGCACTGAGAACTGAAAAATGGCTTGGACAGGAAGCACATGTAACATGCAGGTCTTTAAGTGGTTAAAGTAAAACTCTAGCCATTTTTTCTAGCGTTAGAATAGTTGGAACCTTTAGCAGTTTTTATTGCTGTTTGTATCCCCATTGAGATTCTCTTCACTTCCGTTAGATTGCAAAAATCATCTGCTGGCTCTTTTTGGTGGACAATAGAAATATTTTAGCTTCTAATCTCTAAGAACATTTGTCAGTACTCAGGTCTGAATCTGCAAACTCTGTTGTGTTTGGCAATGTTTCTTCTTGCTGTGCCACCTAGAATGCTGGACAGCTCCTTGGACAGTTCCTTGAATGATCCTGCCTTGAACCTTGTTTGTCTTGAACCTTGAACTCACATGAACCTCCTTTTCTCCTCACATGAACTTAAAGCCATGCCTTTGCAATTTCTGTTTGCCAGATTATTGTGCCCTCTCCAGCCAATATCTTGCTGCTGTCAATCCTTCTGCTGTCTGCATCTCTGCTACCACTCGTTACTCGACCTTCGGCTAATTCCCTGACTAAGCTCCTGCTTAACCTCCCTGGCGGTATTCCCGAGTGTAGCTCGTGGGTAAAGTTTCAGTACCAAAAGCGGTAACCCCGAGCTAGACTCGGGCTTACCATGCAGCGTTGCATAGGGATTCCCTACAGCGCTTACCTTGTCCTTCGCTCCCGCGATGCGTCCCCGGCCATCTCCTCCGGCCAATGCCGGCATCCGGCTTCCATGTTCCGCTCCCTGTGACGTCGGGGCGTACGGGCGCCAGAACCGGCGGCAAATTTGAAAATTTAAAAAAAAATGACTTTTTTTTAAAACGACTATTTCATAGCAAAATATTCCTGTATCAAAGCATTTCACATACATTTTGTCCCTACTGCTTTGTCCTGTGCCCTGCCTGCATTTTGACTGTTCTTTCTGCCTGGAAACTTAGAAAAGTCCACGGCGTCCAAAAAGTGTCCCTTTAGGTCAAAAGCGGTTTTAGAACGGCTAGAGAACAGCGATAGTAAATCAGAACCACTTGCAGAATTGAGTGATCATGATTCATGGGGGAAATTCGTCATCAGACACTGAAAACGATTTTGCGTCTTTGGTAGTGATGTGCGAACTTGGCGCTATATTTCAAATTTCAGTGTTTTTGGTTTGATTATATTATTGAATTAAATTTATTATTATTATTATTATATTATTATTTTTTATGAGTATTTATTAAGTAAGTAATTACTAAGAATTGCAGCCCTACAATTCATAACACCAAATTTCCATGCAAAAAAATGGTACCGCTTTTGGTACAAAATTCTTGACATAATCATACCGCCAGGGAGGTTAATCCCAACCTTCTATATCTGCTACTTGACCGCGGCTTGCTCACGTCTTGGTGGGGCAATTCTGAGGACCGCGACCTGGTACTAATACGCATCAAAACCCATCTACACCAAGCAAAGTTAAATAAAATAAGTAGTCAAAAAGGAAATTTTCATAAGTAAGCATCATTTAGGATTTAACATTCATAGTTACATAGTTAGTCTGGCTGAAAAAATACAAAAGTCCATCCAGTTCAACCATTAAAAAAAAAAAGTTATAATCCTATACCCACAGTTGATCCAGAGGAAGGCAAAAAAACCCAGCAAAGCACGATCCAATTTGCTCCTGCTAGTAAAAAAATTCCTTCCTGATCCCCCGAGAGGCAATCGGATATTTCCTGGATCAACTTTACTTATAAATGTTAGTATCCAGTTATATTCTGTGTATCTAGAAAAGAATCCAGGACTTTTTTAAAGCAATCCACAGAGCTGGCCAGAACCAAATCTTGAGGGAGTCTATTCCACATTTTCACAGCTCTCACTGTGAAGAAACCTTTCCGTGTTTGGAGATTAAATTTCTTTTCTTCCAGATTCCCCCTTGTCCTCTGTGATGACCTCAGGGTGAATAACTCTACACAGAGTTCACTATATGAATCACTGATGTATTTATACATGGAGATCATATCCCCCCTTATGTATTATACATGGAGATCATATCCCCCTTAGGTATTATACATGGAGATCATATCCCCCCTTATGTATTATACATGGAGATCATATCCCCCTTATGTATTACACATGGAGATCATATCCCCCCTTATGTATTATACATGATGATCATATCCCCCCTTATGTATTGTACATGGAGATCATATCCCCCCCTTATGTATTATACATGGAGATCATATCCCCCTTATGTATTATACATGGAGATCATATCCCCCCTTATGTATTATACACGGTGATCATATCCCCCCTTATGTATTATACATGGAGATCATATCCCCCCTTATGTATTATACATGGAGATCATATCCCCCTTATGTATTATACATGGTGACCATATCCCCCCTTATGTATTATACATGGAGATCATATCCCCCCTTATGTATTATACATGGAGATCATATCCCCCCTTATGTATTATACATGGTGATCATATCCCCCCTTATGTATTATACATGGAAATCATATCCCCCCTTATGTATTATACATGGAGATCATATCCCCCCTTATGTATTATACATGGAGATCATATCCCCCCTTATGTATTATACACGGTGATCATATCCCCCCCTTATGTATTATACATGGAGATCATATCCCCCCTTATGTATTATACACGGTGATCATATCCCCCCTTAATCTCCTCTTCTCAAGAGAGAATAAGTTAAATTCCTCTAATCTTTCCTCATAGCTGATCTCCTTCATGCCTCTTATCAGTTTAGTCGCCCTTCCCTGTACTTTCTCCATTTCCCCAATGTTCTTTTTGTGAATTGGTGTCATGGTCATAGTCATGGTTAGTTCTCTTAAAATATAATCCTGAAAGTCAACATAAGGAAGTTGTTTTGTTGCTTTTTGTGTCAATGTGTGATTTCCCATTGACTGGGAGCATTTTTACCATCTGCTTCTCTTGTTCTTACAGTAATAACATTGCACTGCCGTTTATATCTACGTATCTCAAAGAAGAAAAGTACGATCCATCCTGATACTGCTTGTAGCACTGTTTTGTGTAGTTGAACGGGGCAGGTAATACTAGTCTAGACAGACCTACATAAACCTCTCTTGGCAAGTGGCTTGGCTTTACAGTTATTTTATAATTTGTAAAGCAAATTATTATACCACTACTAAGCAATAACACTTGTGGCTCTTCTCCATCTACACCTCCTCCCTTGGCCAACTCATACACTCTCACGGCTTCAACTACCACCTCTATGCCGACAACACAGAAATCTATCTCTCAACCCCCCACCTCACCCCCTCGGTCTCCACCTGAATCACACACCTGCTGAGCGACATATCAGACTGGATGTTGCTCCACTTCCTTAAACTGAACCTCTCCAAAACCGAGTTTCTTGTCTTCCCCCCAGCCCGCACACCCTCCCCATTGACTTCTCCATCACATCCAACAACGCCACCATCAAACCCGCCCCGCAGGCCAGAGTACTTGGTGTCATTCTGGACTCCAACCTATCCTTCCAGCCCCAAGTCCAATCTTTAACAAACTCGTGCAGACTCCACCTCTGCAACATCGCCAAAATCTGCACGTTCCTAACCCCAGAAACCACTAAACAGCTCATCCACTCCCTCATCATATCACGACTCGACTACTGCAACTCCCTCCTCACTGGCCTGCCTCGCCACAGGCTATCCCTGCTTCAGTCGATCCTGAATACGGCTGCCAGACTCATTCACCTTTCCAACCACTCCGTCTCCGCCACCCCCCTCTGCCAATCCCTCCACTGGCTTCCGATTGCGCAATGGATCAAATTCAAAATCCTAACACTGACGTACAAAGCTGTCCACCATACTGCCCCGAACTACATCACTGACCTAATATCCAAGTACCACCCAACACGCACACTCCGCTCCTCACAAGACCTCCTTCTCTCTAGTTCCCTGGTCTCCTCCTCCCATGCCCGCCTGCAGGACTTCTCCAGGGTGTCACCCATCCTCTGGAACTCCCTGCCCCAACCCATCAGATTATCACCCACTCTCCTCTCAGCGCACCCTGCAAACCCATCTCTTCAGGGAAGCCTACCCCACCCCCTGCTAACTTGCCGACCTCCTCCACTCTTCCTACCACTCCATCCCCCACAGCTATCTCCTCCTGTGCCACCATCCCCTCCCTCCTAGATTGTAAGCTCGAAAGAGCACGGCCCTCAATCCCCTCATGTTTTGCATTGTATTGGTATTGTTCTGTCACATGTTCTGTCCCCCTTTGTAATGTACAGCGCTGAGCGAACTATTGGCGCTTTATAAATACTGTATAATAATAATAATAATAAAGTTCAATAACATTCCCCCAGACCAGATTTATTTTACAGAGTTCTGTAGGATGAGAGTTATTTTTCTTATGTGCAAATTGATAAACGCTGTAGCCCACAGGAATGAATCAGAATTATCATGTACAGTACTGCTATGACTTCAGTAGAGTGGTTGGTATTGCCTATTGAACCTTAAAGGAAAAGCAACAGGTCTACTTTAATGCTGCATTCTTTCCTGCACCTTTCATTCCCCCTCCATCAATTACAACTGAGAGCAAAGATAAAAACCCAGTACATCATGGCATTGGGATGTAACTGCCTCTGTTCCATATGTCAATGGTGGTGCTTGGTGGTTGTGCCTGCACTGTCAGGTGGGGAGATTGTCTATAGCCCTGTGAAAGCTTCAGCTCAGATCTGGCTACCTCTTATACAGGGCATCTCTTACCGGTAATTGGACTGGCGGGAAGACAAATGGAAGATAGCAGCTCATATTGAGAATTAAAATTTAAAGTGAATGTACAATACTGTCATGTTTCACATAATTGTCATATGCCTTTAAGTGTTCTTTGTATTTTGTCTCTGCTCCTCCCTTTCCTTTGGTTTAGTTCTTGCTGTGTAGATAGCCCACCCCTTTTCCCAGTAAGGCATTTCAGCTTCAAGCCTCATGTCATGAAACAGATCACATTATGATCTTTTGACCTATCCGATGTTCATTGTTGTAAGATTCTCTCAGTTTATGGAATAAACTTCACAAGATCTACAAGGTGTCATCTGACCGAGTCACTGCCTGTGTTATTCAACTAAAATTGGAGTTATCGCTATCTCATCACAACTGTAAGTTACAGAGATCACACTTTCAATGCTTAGATTGTAGATTGGAGAGACAGAACAAATACAGTAAGTATGTTTTTCTTATATTATGTATTAACATAACTAAAAAAAATGAAAAAATTTTTTCAGGTTGCATATGAAATTGTTACGGTTTAGCCTGAGAAATTCATACCTCCTTGCTGCAGAGGTTCTGCTAGACCTGTGATCCTATTCATATGTGTTGTTTGCTTCTGTGTTCACTTATGGGCATCTCCTGTTTTTTTGTGAATTTATATCCCTTTTTTTTTATCACGTCCTAGCCCACCTCCCAGTCTGCTTCCCTACATGCTCAGTGCAGCCCATGTTACCTGAGGAGCTTCTTAGTTCTCTGAACTCCTGTTTGCCTTGTATGATATGTATTCTGTATCTGTCTTCATGTGTGCTGATCCCAGCTTCGTCTACCGTCTGTGCTTGCCTGGTAGCTGCCCTGAACTTGGGTTGTTTCCTGGATCTTCTCCTGCTGTCTCCTGCTGTTTTTTACTCTGCACACACAAGTGGTCTCCACATCTTCAGCTGGGCATACCCGGGGGACATGGCCTGGTTCCAGTTTACTGTAAGTCCATCTTCACCATCATGTGCCGTCATGGACAAGCAGGATGGGGCTTAGACTCCGTGCCCTGGGGAACCCTGAGTTGGCATTCTACAAGGGCTCACCACCACTGAAACCTGGCAGAAATATTGCAAGCAAAAATACTGTATATATACAGCTTAGCCAGCAGGTGGCTCCTCTGGCTGCTTTTCCTAGGTTTTACTGGCTATTTTTTACTGCTTTGTTGAAAAAGCCTGTTGTCCAATAGCACAAATGTGCACACACAACTGAATGATCAGAAGGTTGACTTCCTAACCCCTTCCTGCTTTGTTCAGGCTGGGGCTTGTGGAGTTTAAAGGTAAATAGTCTGAAGGTAAACGGCTCCTGTGGTGCTCTCTGTTTATAAAAAGCATAGTGCTCTGTGAATCCTGTGTCATGTGTGCACTCTGTATAAAATGGCAATTTTTAAGGTTTTTATACACATAGTAAAAAAAAGATATCTACAGCTCATACAGGTTGTGTGTGACTGGAGTGAGAGCCGACCCCTAGTGTCTGTGCTGCCTGTTGGGGTTTGTGCGCTCTGCAACCCGCCTGAAACATTCAATGTGCCATCTCGGTATAAAGATAAGCCCTGGGAATATATGAACAGTGAAGCCCCCCCTCTAAGGTGAATTATTGGGACTCTGCATTGACCTGCACCAATGGTTCCCCCTGCTGTTTGGAGAGTGTATCTCTGGAGCCTGGATATTCATACGCTGTGTTACCTGCCTTGCTGACGCTTGCCAGATGACCCCTAGGGTTCCATTTTCCAGATCCAGATGACCAGGAGTTGGTTTTGATTTATTCAAATGCTCATTAGATTGCGCTTTCTGGTTAGTGCAATCTACACTCATTTTACAGCCACTGCAGTCACGGAATTTCACCTTTTTTCTGCTATTGAACTTGGAATTATTATATATCACTATATGCACTTTTTGACGTCAAGTCTGGACGTTGTTTCACAATACTTTTTTTAGCGCCTCAGAGCGCACTTTTATATGTTTTATTGCTTATGATAATAGTAATTAGCTGTTTTTTATATATTTATTGATCATTATTTTCTTCAGCGCTGCATATCTATATGTTATGAAAAAAAGATATCTGTTTTTCAAAGTATGAATTAGGGAAAAACAGTTTTCCTTCAAGAAGTAGAACTTTTGATTGAATAAAGTCACATCATCACAGATCATTAGGGCTATACATTGCTATATTCCTTATCTGTAGCTTTCACATTTCTAGCTGCCCTTTAAGTGTTCTTTAATTTCCCAATCATGTGATCACTGTAATTGGCTTTCACAACAGTCACATGATGGAGAGCTGTAGCTTGCCCAATTTTCAGCTTTCAGTGCTGTCGCACTTTGAATGACAATTGCGCAGTCATGCAACACTGTACACAAATGACATTTTTATCTTTTTTTTTTCACACAAATAGAACTTTCTTTTGGTGGTATTTAATCACCACTGGGTTTTTTTTATTGTCTGCACTATAAATGACAAAAGACCAAACAACTTAAAAAAAATTTTTTTCTGTGCTTCTATTATAAAATTTTTCAAACAGGTAATTTTTCTACTTCACTGATGTGCATTGATGAGGCTGCACTGATAGGCATTGATGAGGCAGCACTGATGGGCACTGATGTGGCGGCACTGGTGGGCATTGATGAGGAGGCACTGATGCGGCTGCACTGATATGCAGCACTGATGGGTACTGATAGGCGGCAATGATGGGCACTAATAGACTGAACTGTAGGGCATTGACTGGCGTCACTGATGGGCACATATGGGCTGCACTGATGGGCAGCACTGTTGGGCACTGATGGGCACTTTATGGGCTGCACTGATAAGTGCCTTATTTATCAGTGTAGATGAATCCTTTCACAGTTGCCGGTTATCAGCAGTACTTTGTTTACGCTGTGACCGCATGAGGAAATTACTGCCGATAACCTGCAAGTGTATATACATGGTGATCAGCTGTGATTGGACACAGCTGATCACATGGTAAAAGCCATTGTGATTGGCCCTTTACCGTGTCATGTGATCAGCTGTGTCCAAAGGACACAGCAAAAACAGAAAGCGTCAAGTGCGGGTCGCTTGGGGTGCATGGGGGGCTCGTTTTTGTAGGACATCATATGACACCCTTCCAGAACTGGATGGCCGTGCTGGTAGCCATCATTCAGCTATAGCGTGGTCATGAAGTGGTTAAATACCACACAGAGTTCAGGTGTCCTTATTGCCATTGATCTGTCCCAGAGATGCAGCCAGACTTTTAGCAGGTCCCAATCTTTATTAACCACACAACCTGCCTGCTCCAACTCCTTTTACTATCTCTTTATCGTTTTTAAAGTTGAAATGTCATAAAATGTTCCTAAAATGTCAATACAAAAAGAACTTATAAAATTACACAAGTTTGCATAAGACAAGCTGGTATTGAGACCCAGTTCCTCCATCTATTGACTCGATGTGGTTCAGACTGGAGAGTCTATCTCTCAACCTCTATCTTATTCAGATACGCTATTTCTTCTTGTTTTCCCAGAGGAACCTTGTACTGGTTATGTGAGTTCTAATTCCACCATCTCGAAGTGACTCAGCAGACCATCGTCCAATCTCATGGTCTAGGTTTCAGGTTCTATCTTTTGCCAACAAGATGCACGCTACTAAATCTATTAGTACTTCTTGAACTTTTTGGTCTCAGGAGACTGCTTCTCTTCTGCAAGGCTTCACCTGGGCTTTTATTTTTACTTTCTCTAGGTTCTACCAGGTGGACATTCAGCTTTATCTGAAACCAGCTTTGTGTGCTGTATATCTGAGTTGGAAAGAGGTTAAAATAATAGCACTTTGCTGCTAAGGTCGTACCCAGGGGCGGACTGACCATTTGGAAACCTGGGCACTGCCCGAGGGCCCGGGGTCAGTAGGGGGCCCCATGAGATGCCTCTGGTACCTTTTTCATAGGCTTTTTTGAGTTTGGGCAAGGACACAGGAGCCCCATGATCCCCTATTGCCCGGGGGGCCCATGAGTTGTCAGTCCGCCCCTGGTCATACCTGTACTTTGCTTTTCCTGTAGCTACTTAAATATCTGCGAGTGTCTAAAAAATGGTAAAATGCTAGCACTTTGCAAAGTACTGGGTATGATTGGTTCACATTCAAAGCCTCCCACACTCATCATGATTTCAGCTCTGTAGCAGATTTTGGAAAGATAAAGGAAAACTATAGTGAGAATGTATAAAGGCTCCCTTTGGTATTATGCCATTGAGCCCAGTTTGCTGCTCATAGTTTGTGCAACCATAGTTTCTGATGAGTGCATTGGATTGGTGGTGGGACACATCGAGGATCTCTATTGAAGAGTTCAGAAAGCCTTTATGTCACTGAGAGGTGTTGCTATTCATATGAACTATTATCACTAGAGATCCTTATATATCTATGGACTATCATTGTATTTATTTAAATATTTATAAATATTGTTTAGTTTAGATTACACTTCATGATATAAGCCATAGTCTTAATCCTTGAGTACTGCGCTCTTTATCACTATTAAAGGATGCCATTGCCCATCTTTCCTTTTGCAAATACTAGTTCCCTGGCTGCAATGCTGATTCAAAGACTTCAATACTTTCTAAATCACTCACCTGTAAAATGATTCTGCTGTAAGATGGCTGTTGATTTGAGGATGCCCATTTTTACAAAAAAGTATTTCAACACAAAACTTCAAAGCATTGCTTGTGCAATTGTGATTTTTATTAAAAAATATTATAAAAAATGCATATATAGTTGGAGTGCATACTGCTAGTGTTACACTTACGCAATTGAAAGAAAAATGCATTTCATATATCTGTAAAGCATAATAATGCGGTAGGCAAAAAATGCAAGACGCAACCAATGAGGTTTCACCTTCAGTTTGGAGTAGCCTGAAAAGGTGACAGTTAACTGGTTGGTATGGGTTACTACACGTTTTCTAAGTAAAGCCCTATATGATAATTCCCCTGACAAGACAAAGATTTAATGTAGAACTTCATATAGATACAAAAAAAAAAAACAATTAATGCAGCTAATTATTTTTTTAAAAATCTTTAAATGCAAGTATGTTAGAGTAAGTATATGAATCAGGGGCGGACTGACAACTCATGGGGCCCCCGGGCAATAGGGGATCATGGGGCCCCTGTGTCCTTGCCCAAACTCAAAAAAGCCTATGAAAAAGGTATTAGGGGCATCTCATGGGGCCCCCTACAGGCAGTGCCCGAGTTTCCAAATGGTTTGATATGAATTTGACAAAATTTTTGCCTATAGCCTATAGTATCATAGTTAGACAAGCTGAAAGAAGATACAAGTCCATTAAGTTCAACCAAGCTGGGAGGAGGCTGAACTGGACTGATTAGAGCTGCACACAGATGTTCTGTATTTATATGCACTAACAAGGAACCTGCCGACAAGAGGATAGATCAGAAAGATCACCTCATCAGTCTAGTGTTGCTCCTTCACTGTCAAGTCATAGGCTGGAGATGGGACTGATGTGAATGTACAATATGCATATATGTAAAGCGCTGCGTAAAGTGACGGCACTATATAAGTACCTGTAGTAATAATAATAATAAAATGGGAGATAACCTAGATGTGTTGTTTAACTCACAAAGAGAAAGATAGAAAGGACCGATGTCCTTTGGGGGCAAAGCAATTTCCCTTCATTGGGCCTCAAATAAGAAGTATGAAAGCTTTCTATGGGACTCTTTTATAAAAGATCCTGGAGAGTATTCCAAAATGAGAGGACAATCAACAGTCATTATAGAGGCAGGCCTAAAGGGAACCTTCAGTCTTCCTTTCACTTTTTATAACTCCCCACCTCCATACTAAATTTGAGGCCTTTTTTTTTTTTAAGAGAAGTATGGGTTAAAGAAATAAACATTTATACTCACCTAGGTGGATGCAAAATTGATCCAATGCTGCATCTGTCCCCTGCAGCTTCTAAGGCTCCATGTACACGAGCCTACCCTAACCGCCTGCCGTGAGAAAGCGCATATCGTGGCAATCACAATTGTGCCGCGGTTTCCCACAGTCGGTGGTCAAAACGTTCCTATCCTGAACACGATTCTTCTGCATTCAGGAGAGGGAGGTTTAACCTAACCTAAACGTGGTAGCTCCTAAACTCTGCTAAATACCTATGTGTACATGGACACATAGGGGTTTATTTACTAAAGCTGGAGAGTCCAAGATCAGACTCCCTTCTGCATAGAAACCAATCAGCTTCTAACCTCAGCTTGTTCAATGAAGCTTTGGCAATGAAACCTGGAAGCTGATTGGTTTCTATGCAGAAGTCTGATTTTGGACTCTCCAGCTTTAGTAAATAAACCCCATAGGCTTTTATGGAGTTGAGTTTAGGGGCTTTGGCAAGAAAATGCCAAAAGCTCCTAAACTCGAGTTTAGGAGCTGCTTGTGTACATGAAGCCTTAGACTGAGAACTGAGTGATCAAAGTGGTCTTCAGTAAGCAAAATGTGGTGACTGTAAGTCCCTGGCTCTCTGCTCTGCATCTCCAGTGCTCACTGGAGAGCCGGACTGTGGAGGGAAGGGAGCTGCTGCTTCAGGTTCTCAGTGGCTCGTTGAGAGTCTGAGCCAGGTGCCGGGCCAGGCATCTGGGTGGATCCTGACTTTAAAGTCTAGATCATTCCTGAGCCTCGACTGGCTGACGTCAGCCAACAGCAGGCTTTAGCTGACCGTTGGCTGAAAATGGGTCCCAAGGGGGGAAGAACAAATTGAACTCCTGTGATCCATAGGTGAAGTATAATCAAGATAGCTTTGGCTATACTTCTCCTTTAAAGAATGTCAGGGCTTTCACATTTCTCATCAAAACAGGAATGAACACAACCAGCAGGCTCTTGGGATAAATATGTCATGCATCCCAGGAGGCTTTGGGCTCATGCTGCATGTGCACTGGAAACTCTGCCTATGTGTTGTGATGAATCCCACATGTGTGTTGGCGCTTCATCAGGGCTCCTATAGAAGGAGGAAGCTAATCCCCTAATGAGGTAGGAAAAGAAGATGGTAGTGCAGCGTGAGGCAGTAGTGATAGATTACAACCAAGCACTGGATTCCTTTGGTGGGATTGAGTCTTTGATTGATTGCTTGTCTTGATTGATTGTCTTTTTAAACATAACTCATCAAAAAAGTAAGATGGGATAAGGAAAAAAATGTAAGGAGGAGGTAAAGTTCCTCTTTAAGAAAGCCATGCAAGTTTCACTTGGATTTCTCAGTGGAAACCATTGACAATTGCTAATTAGGGGGGCTTACTTTGTACTGGAGCTGCCATGGATCAGTCATCAAGCCCAACCATCACTTCCCAACAGAAGGTGAGAAGACTCAGTCCAGCAGCTCACATCCACTTTTTCTTGATATTTGAAAACAAGACACCCTACTTTATGCTTTATCCAAAAAATATAGATTTTGAGCCCTTACTTGATGAGGGTTTGATCATCCAATAGGACTTTAGTGCTGCCTATGATCCTAGTGTGTGGGAGTATTTGCCAATAATACATGTTCTACCACAGTTCAGGTCCCATATATCTCAGGGAAGTAGCATGATATACAGTAAAAGTTTATTTCATTTATTATTAAAATAATGGAAATAAAGTAAACTGTATGCAGTCGCCTAGTATCACTTAATACTATAGAAGGATTAGATATATTAGAAATAAAAGACAATTTGTTGGGATAGATTTTTGAGAGCTGGTATTGATTACTATCAACCTGATCCTTATTTCACTACTTACTGAGTCAGAGTTACCGAGCAAGCAATCACAAATTAAGTGTTATAACCAGGGGCGGACTGACAACTCATGGGGCCCCCGGGCAATAGGGGATCATGGGGCCCCTGTGTCCTTGCCCAAACTCAAAAAAGCCCATGAGAAAGGTACCAGGGGCATCTCATGGGGCCCCTACTGATCCCGGGCCCTCGGGCCGTGCCCGAGTTTCCAAATGGTCAGTCCACCCCTGGTTATAACACCTTGCAGCCACGTGATTGTACCAGGCTGGCAATTCAGAAACATTGATGTGCCAAGTGCAGTAACCTATATCAATTAAATAACACCTCATAAAGGATTCAGTTAACAAATGACTTCAGATTCGCTACTATGGCATTTTATCACCATCATTGCTCTATATGTTGCCTTAATAATGTATGGGCAATGCTTAAGCTGGGTATACATGGTTACCTTTTTTTTCTTTTTCAGGCTGAATGAAAAAAAAAAAAACAACAAACAGATTTCTCCATCCACATAATGGAGGTGATTGGAGAAATCTTTCCCGCTGTGCTATTGTATTCTGACAGCAAGGACTTCTCCCTTGTCATGATGCACTTATCATTGGCTGCAGTCCATTCGCCACAGCTGCTGTTCAACAAAAGTTTTCCAGTGTGGCCATTCAACAGAAGTTGATTTAACGATCAACTGCTGTCAAACAGTAAAGGTTACACACAGATGAAAATTCATCTGGTCCCTGCTAAACTGACAAATTTCGATCTGTGTGTACCCACCTTTAGTCAAGCTCAGCATAAAAAGAACGATCAGAAAGTTATATGACACTGAAGGATAACTGTTCTTTGGTGTTGGACTGTGCAGGCAGGAAGACATTCTCTCAGGATAATGGTATGGAGATCTCTGAATTTATATTCAGTTGTTTGCAGTGACATTTGCGGCTACGAAGATGACGCTTGTGGTGTTCATTCATGTGATGTCTATCTCCTGTGAAACAAAGAAGAGCATGCAATATGAAATACTGAGGTGTCATAGGAAAAAGTATGTAACGGCATAATGACATTATTCCATTCCTAAAAAGAAGTATGTTACTGGCAATAAATGCAAGAGCAGTCCACCTAAGAACCAAACGGAGCTTTCTAACCTGATCATAATATGCAAGGAAAGATAACGCGAAGTGAGGGTTGGAACAGACAAGGCATGCATCCCATTGACTACCACTGAATGTAAAGCAGGGTGGCCACATACAGTCAGTCATTGTGAGTGTTCAGTTTTAAAGTCAATCGCATATTAACAGCCCTTGAAACTTTAGAAATTGAGGAAAATGTTGTATTCACTTATATATTTAACCACTGTAAGACTGTAAATATCAATAAAGATTCTAGGGTGTATCTCCTATGCCCTGCACCTCTTACCTTGCCGCTGATCCCCTGCTGCTATTCCCATCATTTCCTACTTGTCAAGATGATATTACATAGCTGGAGGTATTGGTATTGCTGTTAAAATGCAGTGGCACCTGTGTAAAATGACACTTGCAGATAGTCTGCACATGCCATTGAGTAAATACAATATAACAAGTCTGCAAGTGTCATGTCATAAAAATTCAATGTAACAAGTCTGCAAGTGTCATTGAGTAAATACAATGTAACAAGTCTGCAAGTGCCATTGAGTAAATTCAATGTAACAAGTCTGCAAGAGTCATTGAGTAAATTAAATGTAACAAGTCTGCAAGAGTCATTGAGTAAATACAATGTAACAAGTATGCAAGTGTCATTGGGTTAATACAATGTAACAAGTCTGCAAGTTTCATTGAGTAAATTTAATGTAACAAGTCTGCAAGTGTTATGGAGTAAAAATACAATGTAACAAGTCTGCAAGTGTCATTGAGTAAATACAATATAACAAGTCTGCAAGTGTCATTGAGTAAATACAATGTAACAAGTCTGCAAGTGTTATGGAGTAAAAATACAATGTAACAAGTCTGCAAGTGTCATTGAGTAAATACAATGTAAAAATGTTACATTGTATTTACTATTTCATATGTGGATAAAAGTAAACATTTTTTTTTTCATTTTCATTAGGTTTAATTTAGGCTCAGTACACACTGCCATGACTTGGCATCCGACATGTGAAATCCCATGTTAGTCAATGAGAGCCATCTTTATTAGCACTACTGAAGTCACTCCAGCTTTAGAAAAGGTTCTTGTACTACTTCAAGGAGACTTCTATCCGACTTGTGCCCATAGACTTTAATGGAAGTCGCCTCCAAGTTGGGTTCTTATCTATATTGATGTGATTTGGATATGACATTACAGGAAGATTACCCAGGCATTCCCTAAAGCTAGGTTCACATATGTATGGGTGGTACCGGTGCGATCCACACAAAAAACTCTGCAGCCACACCACCTGCACAGAGGAATGTGGACCCACAGGCGGGTGCTATTAGTTCTAATGGCATGCCGCCTGCACTGGAAAGTGCAACTGTACTGGGAACCGAGGTTCCTGTGCAGGCTGCGTTTTCAGAAGAAGTGCAGGGACTTCTTCCCTGTGTGTCACAGGGCACGGCAGTCCATTCAAATAAATGGGCTCCCGTGCCCGCCCAAAATGTGGCCCGCACGGCCGCATATATGTGAACCGGGGGTAAAAGTTGCTTCAGAGTTTCTTCAAAGTAATACTCAAGTTGCCTGGCAAAGTCGCACCGTAAGTCGCGCAACTTTCAGGTCGTAGTGGTGTGAACCGAGACTAATACCCACTTTACTGAATTGTATTGTAATTGTACCGTTTCTCTTTACTTTGTAAATTGCTGTGCAATCTGATGGTAATATATAAATCCGGAATAATTATAATAATAAGAAAAAAAAAGGAAAAAAAACTACCTTTTCTTATTTCTCATCATTCAAAACATTGCTATAAAAATAAATAAAATAAAATATTTCTTGCAAGACAGTATTGCCAAAAAAGCCTTGTTTGTCCTAAAAAAAAAAAAAGGGTATGTATTACTTAATTACCTTAAAGACTGAGTTCACCTTTTTTTTTCAGAAAATATCGTATGAAGTCAAGGGGCCCAGCAAATTTAAAAAATTTGTGCAGCTTTGCAAAATGATTAAGGTTATTGTTTTACCTGTAGGCCATTTGGGACCTCTCAGAAACCTGGATAAAACACTCCCAAGTTAGAAACCCCCATGTCCTAACTTGTTCCTTGGACATGAAAACCGTTGAATGCTCACTTCCAGCATTGCAGGCGTGAAAACCAGTGGTTTTTGCATTCTAGCAACAATGGACGTGGTTGCCATCTGGGAGGTTTTATAGCCTCAAATGGCCTACCGGTGAAACAATAAAATGAATGATCATTTTACAAAGCAGCACAGAATTTTAATATCTACTGGGGCCCCTTGAATGCATAGACTATTTTCTGGAAAAGGTGAACATTTAAGTGATGCAATAACAAAATATATGTTTGCAGACCTACGTTTACCATTGGGCATAGTAGGCCTGTGTCTATAGGAGAGCAAGGCATACAGGTGGATTTCCCTGTACAGTTTTGGCTACACTTTTTTCATCACATACAATCCTATTTAGGGCCTGATCTATGGGCTTTGACCTTGCATCAAAGGTATCTGTTTGACATTAATTTGAGATCTTTTTGAAATCATTCAGAATTAATTGACAGGTGCAGTTGACCTTCTTCTAACCTGCATTGAGATGGTTTTTCATCCCCATAGGCTTGTATGTTGAAGTGGACCAAAGCTCGTTGACACAGGTCTATACATTACACATCTATAATAAGCCGGCTGTTGGGTCATATGAGCTGTTAACCTTCCTAGCGGTAATCCCGAGTGTAGCTCGGGGTTAATTTACAGTACCAAAAGCGGTAACCCCGAGCCACACTCGGGATTACACTGTAGTGCTTGTCCTGCGATCCCCCGATCCTTACCTTGTCCTGCAATCCCCCGATCCTTACCTTGTCCTGCAATCTCTCGATCCTTACCTTGTCCTGCAATCCCCCGATCCTTACCTTGTCCTGCGATCCCTCAATCCTTACCTTGTCCTGCAATCCCCCGATCCTTACCTTGTCCTGCAATCCCCCGATCCTTACCTTGTCCTGCAATCCCTCGAACCTTACCTTGTCCTGTGATCCCCCGATCCTTACCTTGTCCTGCAATCCCCCGATCCTTACCTTGTCCTGCGATCCCTCAATCCTTACCTTGTCCTGAAATCCACCGATCCTTACCTTGTCCTGCGATCCCTCAATCCTTACCTTGTCCTGAAATCCACCGATCCTTACCTTGTCCTGCGATCCCTCAATCCTTACCTTGTCCTGCAATCCCTCAATCCATACCTTGTCCTGCAATCCACCGATCCTTACCTTGTCCTGCAATCCCCTGATCCTTACCTTGTCCTGCAATCCCCCGATCCTTACCTTGTCCTGCAATCCCCTGATCCTTACCTTGTCCTGCAATCCCCCGGTCTTTACCTTGTCCTGCAATCCACCGATCCTTACCTTGTCCTGCAATCCCCTGATCCTTACCTTGTCCTGCAATCCCCCGGTCTTTACCTTGTCCTGCAATCCATCGATTCTTACCTTGTCCTGCGATCCCCCGATCCTTACCTTGTCCTGTGATCTCCCGATCCTTACCTTGTCCTGCGATCCCCCGATCCTTACCTTGTCCTGTGATCTCCCGATCCTTACCTTGTCCTGCGATCCCCCGATCCTTACCTTGTCCTGCAATCCCCCGATCCTTACCTTATCCTGCGATCCCTCAATCCTTACCATGTCCTGTGATCCCGCGATGTCCTCCCACTGTGTCCTCCGGCCATGTCCTCTGGCCAATGCCGGCATCCATCTTCGGGGTTCCGTTCCCTGCGAGTGTTGGGACGCAGGGGGGTGGAACCAGCAGGAGATTCAAAAAGCTAAAAATATGACATACACACAATACATTGTAATCTGTTAGGATTACATTACTGTATCAAACCATTTCACCTACATTTTGTCCCGAGTGCTTTGTCCTGTGTCCTGCCTGCATTTTTAGGGTTCATGTACACTGCAGCTGATAAACTGACGTTTAGGAGCTTTTATGCATTTTTGTTAGCAGCCTCTGAACTCTCCCTAACAGGGGCGGACTGACAACTCATGGGGCCCCTGGGCAATAGGGGATCATGGGGCCCCTGTGTCCTTGCCCAAACTTAAAAATGCCTATGAAAAAGGTACCAGGGGCATCTCATGGGGCCCTCTACTGACCCCGGGCCCTCGGGCACTGCCCGAGTTTCCAAATGGTCAGTCCGCCCCTGCTCCCTAATGTTTTCCTATGTGCCCATGTGCACTATGTGCTGTACAGTCATTTACAGGCAGTTGAGTTTACAGTCATTTTTTTGAACGCACCAAACTTGCATTCAGGAGTAGATTTTATCAGCATTTCAAACGCCAAATGCTTGTAAACGCGTGTAAATGCGGCAAACCGTGTTTATAAGCGTTTGCTTGTAGAAGCGTTTTTTAACTGTTCCATATCCAGATGCTGTCTAAAGCCTTTTTTCATCATCAGAAATGCATGCAAAGTGTTTTCCATGTATTCAAGTGAACCCGGTACACCAGCGCAGTCAGTTCCAGGTTTGCGTGAAGGAAAAAATGTTAGAACGTGCCGCATTATGCTCATGATGGGATCCATAGTGAATACAACCAGAAAAGACAGGTCATCTCAACACATACTGCTCTCTCTGCTTCTGCTCTCTCTATTTCTCTCAAAATGTCTGAAATAGTAAATTTTTTACTATTTTTCAGTGCATTCTGGGCATTTGGGAAGGTCTCCTGAGGTTGTCTTAAAAAAAAAAATACGCTTCTAAATGCAAACGTGCATAAACATGGCTAAACAGACTTTTTTAACCTACTTTTTCCAGCAGTCAGTTTCCATCGTTCAGAAGAGTTTTCCAAACATCCCGTGTACATGAGCTCTTATCGTTCTTTCTGCCTGGAAACTTGAGAAACGTCCATGGCATCCAAAAAGCATCCCTTTAGGTTAAAAGCAGTTTTAGACCGGCTAGAGAGCAGCGATAGTAAATTAGAACCACTTGCAGAATTGAGTGATAATGATTCGTGGGGGAAATTCATCATCAGATACTGAAAACGATTCTGCGACTTTGCTCAGTGATGTGTGAACTTGGCGCTATATTTCAAATTTCAGTGTTTTTGGTTTGATTATATTATTGAATTAAATGTATTCTTCTTCTTATTATTATTATTATTATTATTATTACATTATTAGTTTTTATAATTATTTATTATATTATAATTTATGATTTCGTGTTTCAAATTTTATCATACCCGAGATGTTTACTAGACTCTTGTTTGGACAGATTTAAGTGAGTTATTCCTAAGAATTACAGGCCTACAATATAAAACAACAAATTTCCATGCAAAACAATGTACCGCTTTGACATTCAAAAATATTGATTAGTTAGACCCCCGGGGAGGTTAATAAGAATTCCCCTTGTCCTTTTCTAGAACTCACTCTGCGAGTGATGAGGGCTCCTCGGCGCACATTTACATTCATGTAGCTTTCCGTTAGAACTACGAGATATTATAATTTCTGCATGATGTCCTGTAAAGAGATGAAGATTATATGACATGAAATTAACATAACAAAAACCATGGGAAAACCACAGAATAAACTTCCTTTATGCAGTGTATATTACAATATAAACATTCATCTAACTTTGAGGTGCTAATGACTGGTAATTTCTAACCATATCCTTCTATATTCTTTATTTCTAAACTTGCATTGCAACAGAAACCTAGTGATTGTGTTTTGAGATCCAAGCTATATATAACAGAACAGTTACATTGGGCCATAACAATGGTATATCCTTTGAAACTATTTTGAGCTATCATAAATTTTGCTGGAATTAGAATGTTTTTTTAATTTTAAAGCAGCATATTGCAGTTTACCAGCCTTTAGATGTGGTGGATGCATTAGTTTTCTTTTTTTTTAGTCTTTTTTCCCCCTTTTTTTTCACCTGGTAAGTCTGCTATTTTTCTTCCTTCAACCCCTTCCCACTGATGCCTCCCTGCCCTTTAAGTACGTCTAGATACCAGGAGGCGGGCATTTGGGTCATATGACGGCTGTGATTGGCTGTCACAACGGTCACATAATTGGAAAACTCCTAATCACAAGCATGCATTGGGGGCTTTCCGGTTCCCACATTTGACTGTGCTTGGAGCAGGGGGGACTGACAACTCATGGGGCACCCGGGCAATAGGAAATCATGGGACCCCTTTGTCCTTGCCTACATTCAAACCATACCCAAAAAAGTCTATGAAAGGTACCAGGGGCATCTCATGGAGCCCCCTACTGACCCCGGGCCCTCGGGCAGTGCCCAGATGCCCAAATGGTCAGTCCGCCCCTGGCTGGGAGCACGCAGGGCACATGTTTACATAGGGCTGCATAAACACGGTCTCTTCGTGTTTAAGCCCACCTGCCAAGAAGCTGCATATATGTGTGCGGTTAGCAGGAAGAGGTTAACAGGCCAAACTGTCCAGCACAAGTGACAGTTAGAGGGTTGAGACAAACCATTTAACACTGATAGGGGTGCATACAATGGTCAGCTTTTATTTATTTGTGTACAACCTTTATCCCGAAAGAAAATAAAACTTTTGCTGCAGCTCTATAAAGTGTGAGCTGGAGTTCAGTTTTAATTTGTTAGCTGCACTAGCACATTTAGATGGACTTGACTAACACTGTCCTCTCCCCACATTGACAATACTGTTGACCAGAGGTGTCTCCACTGCTCCTCCATCCAGACTGGAGTGTCTCCCTCTCCCTCTCTCTCTCTCTCCCAACAACCTCACCTTCTCTCAAGGTAAGATTGGCCCTGACACCTTTGTTTCTACTTAATTAGACCCATCCATCATCTCCACTGTACTTCCCCATCACCAAACCACATTCCTCTCAGTTGGCATGTGTAAAAATGGAAATAAGATGACAAACAAGAAAGGATTTGTTCTGTATGGTGTCCAGGCTTGAAATATCCACATTTTGCCAGACTAGGTAATAAAGAGCTAAGTTTTAGGAAAGTTCCTTGCATCCAAAAAAAATTACTTTCCTATGAGAATGCTTAGTTTGATGAAAATGCTTAGAGCCATCCATCCACTGGGGATCCGTGCAGTGCTCCTTGGAAGTATTGTGTGCTATGCTATTATCATAACTGGAGATTAAATGCTGACACCATCAGGGGCGGACTGACAACTCATGGGGCCCCCAAGCAATAGGGGATCATGGGGCCCCTGTGTCCTTTCCCAAACTCAAAAAAGCCTATGAAAAAGTTACCAGGGGCATCTCATGGGGCCCCCTACTGACCCCGGGCCCTCGGGAAGTGCTCAAGTTTCCAAATGGTCAGTCCGCCCCTGATTGTAACCCTGATTGCACATAAAAGAAGTCAAGGATAATAATAAAGTAAATTAAAAATACAAGAAAAAAAATATATTTTTTTAATATCTCCTATTAATAATAATGATAATAATAAAAACTATAACCACTAAACCATTGCAACTATCAAAAGAAAGCTCTATTTGTGTAAAAAAAAAAGTCATTTGGGTTCAGCTTTGCATGACTGTGCAATTACTAGTAAAAGCAGCACAGTGCTGAATAGCTAAAAATGCCCCAAAACTGGGTAAATCCTTCTGGAGGTCAAATAGTTATATTGTAGGTACTGCTTCACTTTTAATTTACCTTTCTGGTAACTCTTCTTCTGTAAGCCTCTCTTACCATTTCTTATTCCTGGAAGAGAAAATGACAATGTAATGTGTAGTGCTGTTCTTGGGCTCCAGCAGAACAGAGGTGATATCATCTGCATTGGACCCTTAGGGATGGCTTCCCAAAACTGGGCCACATTTTTAAAAAAAATCTGAAAATAAAAACAGTCTGTGGTGCCACCATTGGCCAATCATATAGTACCTTCTAATCTTCCAGCCCTTGTGAAAAAGGGAAAAATGCCAGATATCAGAAGCTATAAAAGGACTCCATCTTGAACTTACACCAGAATCAAGACATATTTATAACCATAGCACAACCTGTGATTGCTATGGAGCCCAGAAGCACAGGGGCTTTGATTTTTTTGGGAGGGTACATGGTGATTTATGTAAGTAGAAATATAATTTGTCCAATATTGATAATTTCAATGAATACATGTTTTGACAGCCTCTGCTGTATATGCTTGTTGTAAAGGCATCTGATATTCTGAACTACTACAGAAGTTGCCTTTAAATGGAGCTTAGTGAAGCAAGGGGCCCCTTAATGGCTTTGCTATGGAGCCACATTACATATAGAGTAGGTACAGTTATTATGTGTATGTCTATATGCTACAAGCGTTGTTATAAAATGCATAAATGATGCAGAGAGCAGAGGCCATACACAATGAAATCTGGTGGTCAGGGGCGGACTGACCATTTGGAAACTCGGGCACTGCCCGAGGGCTCGGGGTCAGTAGGGGGCCCCATGAGATGCCCCTGGTACCTTTTTCATAGGCTTTTTTGAGTTTGGGCAAGGACACAGGGGCCCCAAGATCCCCTATTGCCCGGGGGCCCCATGAGTTGTCAGTCCACCCCTGCTGGTGATCCTATAACAAATGTGTAGGGACTGGGCAATTCTTCTAGTGATTCTGTAGATACAATTGTCCTGTGTTGGGCATAAAACAAATGTTCTTTAGGCTTTTTTGGTCTTCCCCACAAATGTTCTTTTATTATGGGCAGAAGTGTAATATCTCATTACAGCCATTTGATGGAGCTGAGGAGCACAGAAAATACAAGAGATAGAAAGTAACAATTCTAGAGACCATTGGTTACATTTATTTGCTCATTTCCTCTAGTGTTCTCTGGAATTTTTACATTGTATCCAGTGGTGTATTTAGGTTTTGTGCTGCTCTAAGCGACATAAAAATTGGCTCCCCCCACGGAGAGACCCTGACACCGGCCAGCACCTTCCTCCCCCATGAAGAGAGCCTGACATTGACCAACAACACCCCAGCCCCCCACCCGAGAGAGCCTTCCACTACCACTGCTCCCCATACACTGGCAACCCCCCACCAGGGGCAGGACTGACCATTTGGAAACTCGGGCACTGCCCGAGGGCCCGGGGTCAGTAGGGGGCCCCATTAGATGCCCCTGGTACCTTTTTCATAGGCTTTTTTGAGTTTGGGCAGGGACACAGGGGTCCCATGATCCCCTATTGCCCGGGGGCCCCATGAGTTGTCAGTCCACCCCTGCCCCCCACCCATCCCGGGAAGAGATAAGACACTCACCTTCACAGCTCCGGACATCCCCGGGAACAAGAGTCAGGCTCTGCATATACCATCAAGCAGCCCGCAGCCTCTCTCAGATCCCATCTGGTCCCCGTGTGTCTCTTCTTCCATCCCTTCTTTCGGGGGGCGCTGCCCTCCTGAAAAATGCTGCTGCTCCCATGAAAAATGCCGCCCTAGGCAAATGCCTTGTTTGCCTTGTGGTAAATACACCCCTGACTGTATCTCTTATCACAAAGACATATGTATTTCCTATGCTCCTCAGCTCTATATAGGGGCTGTATTGCTGTATTTTACTCCTGAACATAATAAAGAAACATTTGAACTGAAGAGCAAAGTCTAAACATCATTCATTTTTGCCCACATGTAAATTCTCTGAACGCATGACTATGCGTTTTTTTTTATAACTAGACCCCTAAGTGAATCCTGTCATTAGAGAAACATATAACGTGTCATTTAAGTCTCTGAAGGTTCTAATTAACTGGCTTACATGTTGATCCAATGGCTTTATATTTAGTCCCTGAGCCAAAACAAGTATAGGAAGTTCTAATTTTTTTCTGACTTTTATTTGCTCCATACAGGTCTGATTATTAAGTACCAAATTGATACAAAAGTAGTCAACTAGCATGTTCAGTAAGATAGCACTGGCAGCCCCCATATTTTCTAATGGCAGGTTTACTGTAAGTCCTTGACAGCAGAACACTAGCTGCAACTCTGTAGGTTCAGTGGTACAGGGCAAAAAGTTGAAGACTTTCTTTGGACTAATTATATATTTTACATGAACCACTCCTAAAATGTGCAATTAATGAAATTAAGTATTTCTAATTACTCTGATAGTCAAGTGTTTGCCTTACATATTTGTTCTTCAGATCTTCACTATATATCAATGTTAGATAAAGGCACTCTTCATATTTGTGTTCTGGTTTACAAATTCTGTTCTACTGTTTGCCTAAGAATTACCTAAACCGCTCGGTTCAGTCAATAAGAAAATGATCGCGTATCAACTTATAGCAAAAATTCGAAATTAGGTGTTACTTAGCTAATTACAGCAAAATCAATGTTGTTTGATGACGTCCAGGACCTTGCTGGTCACATAGGGGGTTAGTTACTAAAACTGGAGAATGCAAAATCTGGTGCAGCTCAGCATAGAAGCTAATAAGCTTCAATGTTTTATTGCCAAAGCTTCATTGAACAAGCTGAAGTTAGAAGCTGATTGGCTACCATGCACAACTACACCAGATTCTGAGTGCTCAAGTTTTATTAAGTCTCCACCATAGTGTCATTGCCCTTTACACTGCTTTATCAAGTATGACTAAAAGTCCTTGGTCCAAGATAGAATTTCTGGTCATTTTTGATGCCCTCCCTTCTTGCTTGGGGTATAGGGTCTTGTCATAGCATCAGCCAGATTCTGGTTCAAACTCACCTGCGTTCTTATGCCCATCGGCGATCCAACAGTAGAACAGGGCCAGAGCCACAGATAGCATAAAAATTGTGGTCACCTTCATGGTGTTAATGGTTCCTGTAATGATCAGCACTGTCCCGTTGCCGTCTGCCACTCACCTCCGCTTTGCTCTCATATAAACTTAAGACTCACACAGGGAAGGGCTGTACAACAGGTTTAAAATCTGATGGAATGTCAAGTATCCCCCCAACCTTAACCCTTTCAACACAGGCTTGAGATCATCCCTTGGTGTTGCGATCTAGGCGCCGACTACTTCCACTTTGGCTGGCTTCTGTGTTCTTTGTTTGTCAGATTTAAAGAGATTTATTTTGTTTTAAGGACGTATTGAAATTTAGTCAGACGTGACGGTAGCATTGAAAAGATTAAATCACAGTCTCTCAAACAGTATGTTCTGAAACTACCGTAGGTACAAGTTTCTGCATGGGGATTTAAGGGGGATTCCAGAAGATGTTATGTTGTCCGTTGTCCTTAAACAATGAAAAGTGTTGTAGCCACCAATCTGCAATGTTTAGGATATTAAAGTGTATCTCTGGCTAAACTTTTTAATTTTGGATAGAGTAGGTAATGGGTAAATCTCCATTCAGGTTTTTATTGCTGTTAGTGTGCCTGCTGAGCAGATTTACCTTACTCTCATGGCCCTGGTGGCCATTGTTACCTAAACAAAAAGTGATGGGAAATCCAAACATTAGAACAGGAACTAAGGGGACATCTTTTAAATGAGAACATCTGTTCAGACAGGGCTATGCTGAGGGCAGATGCCTCCTGAGAAGGTCACTTTACTTGCCCCACAGTCATTGGTTTCTAAGACACAAGCGGCTGGGCTGCACAGTATCACTGGTTGCTAGGACTCTGGCAGCTGAGCCACACAGTGTCAGTAGTTGCCAGGCTGCACAGCATCATTGAGTGTAGTGGCTACCTTCACCATAATTACCAATGATGCTGTGCGGCCCAGGGGCTGAACATACACGGAGCTGATGGAACGTCCTGTATGGATACTCCGACCTTAGAGCCAACCCCCACCATGCTTACACAAGTGCTGCCTGAGATGAATATCTCAATAGGCCTCATTAGCAGCATGGACTTGTACTCAGAAGACAGCCGTCCAAAATGAGTGCTTACTTGTCATTTCCTGTTGCGTCTTGGTATGGGAAGTAATGGTAATATCTCCCAATCAAAGAAATCAAATAAAAACATCACAGGGGTCTGCTTCCTCAAGACTGTGGAGAGCTTATATGTATGTTTGACCATGCATCTCACATATTGAGCCATGTCTGATCTTTACCCAAAGGGGAGCAAGAGATCATTTAAAGTGGGGCACCCAGGGCTAGCAGATCAAGTCGATTCACATAGAAAGGGTCTGCCTAAGTTTCAAATTTCATACGATGTTCCACATATAAGGTCTTTGGCTTGACTTGATCCAGGATCTGTCAATTGGAAGACACATTCAGAGTCTCTCAAAAATGGTACCTATAGATATGGTATAGACTTGGCCTTAGCTTTCAGGAAAAGGGATATTGTATCCAAAGAATTTAGTGGGGTAGTATTCCTTAATATGGAACACAAAGAGGGCTATGTAGGCAGTGCTGGCAACTTCCTGGGAACCCTCGTGGAAGGAGGGACATATAAGACGAGTCCTCCCCAAGTTGCCATTTGGGGGACTTGCCTTATATGTCCCTTCTTCCTACTCCCCTTTAAGATCCACTTTAAAGTGTATGCATAGCCAAAACTTTAAAAAATGGCTTCCTCAAGACTGTGGAGAGCTTATATGTATGTTTGACCATGCATCTCACATATTGAACCATATCTGATCTTCACCCAAAGGGAAGCAAGAGAGGACCTAAAGCGGGGCACCCAGGGCTAGTAGACCAAGTCTACTCACATAGAAAGGGTCTGCCTAAGTTGCAAATGGTCTGTGAGGTTCCACTTATAAGGCCTTTGACTTGTAATAAGCTTTCCAGAATCTGCCAATTGAAAGAAACTTTAAGTGTGTCTCAAAAATGGTATCCATAGATATGGTAAAGACTTGGTCTAAGCTTTCTGGAAAAAGAATATTATATTCAAAGAATGTAGTGGGGTAGTATTTCTCAATATGAAACACAAAGAGGACTATATCTGACAGCTTTCTGGAACCCTCATGGAAGGAAAGGCAAGCCCCCCAAGTGCCCCCCAAGTTGCCATTTGGAAGTCTTGCCTTATATGTCCCTTTTTCTTACTCCACTTTAAGATCTGCTTTAAAGTGTATGCATAGCCAAAGCTTTTTTGTTTTTCTTTTTCTTTTTTTTTAGTTTTGGATAGATGAGAAGAGTTCAAACCTCTGCCAGATTATTTTGAATTTGGCATTTTTGCATATCCTACCACTTTCTGTTTCGGTGACAATTGCCACAGATAAGAGTAGAGTGGTTAATCTCCCCAATAGGGACTCAGACAGCAACAAAATATAAATACGAACAGCAGCAGTAGATAATCTGGTTTTGATATCCAGTGTTTTCAGGGACAGTCTCACTCATAAAGCTAATTTTCTTTGGTTAGGCTGCTCACAAATACCAGAAAACACATCCAAATGTGGGGGAACTTGGGAAAAAGTCAAACTATACAGAAAGCAGAAGGTGCACTGCATCAATGGTCAGAGAGTGTAAAGTGATGTTTTATGAAAAAATTAATAAAAAGAAATCAAGCGCGTTTCTCTGCGGTTCTTTTTTCCTCCCCTCCAGCTCCATTCTCACTATCTTGGTGCACTTTTGAGTTCTTACGGCTCCAGACTGCTCTTGCATTTCAATACAGTCCAGCCACATTTGAGATTTAATTTAAATTAACTTCATTGAGATTTAACACAAGCCCTAATTAGGAGGAAGTGTCTCAGCCCACTAAACCTGTTGGCTTCCTTTTTATTGATCATCCAAAACATCGAAACATCCAATAAAAAGCATCACATCTCTGACCCTTGGCGTGATAGTCATCCTGCTTTCTGTATAGCACAGGTGTCAAACACAAGGCCCGTGGACCGAATCCGGCCCTCCAGGTCATTTCATGTTTGCCAAATCCGGACCTCCAGGCCGTTTCATGTGGCCCTCCAGGCCATTTCATTTCACCTTCTTAGCAGTTGGCAGCAGAGAGGAGAATATAACTCCTCTGCCAAATCCTGCACCTCTCAGTATAGCTGCAGCGCCCTCTCATCTCTGCCTCCCCTGGTCTCAGCATTCAGTTACTCTGGTAACTGACTCCAATCCTCCTCTGGTCCTCCTCCAGACCCTGCACTTTCTGCTTTCCAGCTCTGCCCCCAAAGGGGGTGCATGATGATGTTAGGGAGGGTGTGGGATTCATGACATCTGATGTAATGGGGGTGGGGTGCCCTGGACATGTAGTCGTACAGATATAACCGGCCCTTTGAGGGCAACCATAATGCTGATATGGCCCACGATGAAATGGAATTTGACACCCCTGCTGTATAGCAATAAAAATTTGGTCTAACCCTTCCCCATTCTTTCCAAAACTTGAAAAAAAAGGTTTGCTCAAAGCTACACTCTAGGTTCCACTTTTAGCATTTTAAATACATATTTAATAAGAATTAATTTTGTATGTTTTGTTACAGAATGCAAAGGGTTGAATTTATCTGAAGATCCAAGCCAATGCCTGTCTGATCACGCACAATTCATTTCTATGTGAGAGAACAATGCCTTGCTCTTTTATAAGACGTACAGCAAACACTCAGCAACAGCCCGCATGATGATAAGAGGGCAGGTATCAGGGAAAATCCATGGGAACCGTCTGAACACGACTATCATAGAAGAGCAGATTACAAGGAATGGATCATGTGTATCACTGAGGTTACAGGAAGAACATAACCATTTATTCAAGGAGGTGAATTAGAGATCAAGCAGGAAATAGAGATAAAAATTTCCCTAAGAAAGCCATCAGGAAGGATAAAAAGGGCTTAGAAATATATAGATAAGTACTAATAGCACATGATAACAGTAATGATGCACAAAACTCCTACCAGCCAATCACAAATTAATTTCCAACATTCTATCAACACAGCAGAAACAAAAAAAGCATCTTATAAAATAGCTGCAGGGCCAACAATAAAATGAAACCTCAACTTACCTTTTCCAGACATCTTCAGTAGTCACATGACTTGAAGAATCCTCTTCATCATTGGTCTTCCCCCTGTAGGCAGCAGTATTCAACGATTCAGAGAGAACAAATGACATGATGACATCGGTTCCACTCTCTGCATCAATGGACTGTGAGCGAAGACTGCCATTGTGATGTCCCTTTACACTTAGTTCACACCTGAGCGATTTTAAGGTGTTACTAAACCCCAGACCCTGCATTCACTATATCTGGTCTCCCGGACCCTGCATTCACTATATCTGGTCTCCCGGACCCTGCATTCACTATATCTGGTTTCCCTGGACCCTGCATTCACTATATCCGGTCTCCCTGGACCCTGCATTCACTATATCCGGTCTCCCCGGACCCTGCATTCACTATATCCGGTCTCCCCGGACCCTCCATTCACTATATCTGGTCTCCCCGGACCCTGCATTCACTATATCTGGTCTCCCCGGACTCTGCATTCACTATATCTGGTCTTCCAGGACCCTGCATTCACTATATCTGGTCTCCCCGGACCCTGCATTCACTATATCTGGTCTCCCCGGACCCTGCATTCACTATATCTGGTCTCCCCGGACCCTGCATTCACTATATCTGGTCTCCCCGAACCCTACATTCACTATATCTGGTCTCCCCGGACCCTGCATTCACTATATCTGGTCTCCCCGGACCCTGCATTCACTATATCCACTGT
Source organism: Staurois parvus (assembly GCF_062004578.1). Taxonomy (NCBI): domain Eukaryota; kingdom Metazoa; phylum Chordata; class Amphibia; order Anura; family Ranidae; genus Staurois; species Staurois parvus. Next base: position 7,089,823 of record NW_028318623.1, on the reverse strand, counting down.
CCCCGGACCCTGCATTCACTATATCTGGTCTCCCCGGACCCTGCATTCACTATATCCACTCTCCCCGGACCCTGCATTCACTATATCCACTCTCCCCGGACCCTGCATTCACTATATCTGGTCTCCCAGGACCCTGCATTCACTATATCTGGTCTCCCTGGACCCTGCATTCACTATATCCGGTTTCCCTGGACCCTGCATTCACTATATCTGGTCTCCCCGGACCCTGCATTCACTATATCCGGTCTCCCCGGACCCTGCATTCACTATATCCGGTCTCCCCGGACCCTGCATTCACTATATCTGGTCTCCCCGGACCCTGCATTCACTATATCTAGTCTCCCCGGACCCTGCATTCACTATATCTGGTCTCCCCGGACCCTGCATTCACTATATCCGGTTTCCCTGGACCCTGCATTCACTATATCTGGTCTCCCCGGACCCTGCATTCACTATATCCGGTCTCCCCGGACCCTGCATTCACTATATCCGGTCTCCCTGGACCCTGCATTCACTATATCCGGTCTAACACAGTACACACAACATGGAAATGCTATTATTTTAGTAAATATAAACTGCTAAATACCTTTTCTCATCAGCAGTATATATCAGTCTTGTGACTTCTATCAGTGTCTGGCCAAGCACTGGTTAAATTTGTAGTTTTCATTCTCCTCTGGCTGTCCTATGAGGCTGCATGACCCCTGACCCTCTGTCTGGACAGAGGACAGAAATCTCTCCAAAGAGAGAAAAATCCTTTCAGCAGGACAGGTGCTCCCATTGGAAGAGTTACCCTCTATTAAAGTGTTACTAAACCCACAACAGTAAAATCAGTCTGTATATGCAGTAAAGCGTGCTTGTTGTACACACTGTAGCACCTAAGGGGTTAATCCTCCACATTGTGTAAAGGATGTTTAATCCTGTCTTCTGTGATCCTCCCCTTCTTCCAGTGTCTCCTAAATATCTGCTGATAGAACAGAGGATTGGGGGCAAGCTGGACATGCTCAGTTTGGTGTTTATTGCTAGATAGTTTTTTTTTTTCTTAGAGAGTGCATGTGATCAGCACAGGACCAATCAGCACTGTCCAGACATAGGTCAAGGGTCCTGCACCCTCCTACAGGAGAATAAAAACTTCTACAAGCTTTAACCAGTGCTCTGCTGGACACTGATAGAAGTCACAAGACTGCTATATACTGCTGATGAGAAAAGGTATTTAGCAGTTTATATTTACTAAAATAATTGCATTTCCATGTTCTGTGTACTGTGGGAGGCCAGGTATAGTGAATGCAGGGTACTGGGAGACCAGATATATTGAATGCAGGGTCTGGGGAGACCGGATATAGTGAATGCAGGGTCCGGGGAGACCAGATATAGTGAATGCAGGGTCCGGGGAGACCAGATATAGTGAATGCAGGGTTCGGGGAGACCAGATATATTGAATGCAGGGTCCAGGGAGACCGGATATAGTGAATGCAGGGTCCAAAAAGACCAGATATAGTGAATGCAGGGTCCGGGGAGACCAGATATAGTGAATTCAGGGTCCGGGGAGACCAGATATAGTGGATGCAGGGTCCGGGGAGACCGGATATAGTGAATGCAGGGAAGAGGGAGACCGGATATAGTGAATGCAGGGTCCGGGGAGACTGGATATAGTGAATGCAGGGTGCGGGGAGACTAGATATAGTGAATGCAGGGTCCGGGGAGAGCGGATATAGTGAATGCAGGGTCTGGGGAGACCAGATATAGTGAATGCAGGGTCCGGGGAGACCAGATATAGTGAATGCAGGGTCCAGGAAGACCAGATATAGTGAATGCAGGGTCCGGGGAGACCGGATATAGTGAATGCAGGGTCCTGGGAGACCAGATATAGTGAATGCAGGGTCCGGGGAGACCGGATATAGTGAATGCAGGGTCCCGGGAGATCGGATATAGTGAATGCAGGGTCTGGGGAGACCAGATATAGTGAAGGCAGGGTCCTGGGAGACCGGATATAGTGAATGCAGGGTCCTGGGAGACCAGATATAGTGAATGCAGGGTCCGGGGAGACCAGATATAGTGAATGCAGGGTCTGGGGAGACCAGATATAGTGAATGCGGGGTCCTGGGAGACCAGATATAGTGAATGCAGGGTCCAGGGAGACCAGATATAGTGAATGCAGGGTCCGGGGAGACCAGATATAGTGAATGCGGGGTCCTGGGAGACCAGATATAGTGAATGCAGGGTCCAGGGAGACCAGATATAGTGAATGCGGGGTCCTGGGAGACCAGATATAGTGAATGCAGGGTACAGGGAGACCAGATATAGTGAATGCAGGGTCCGGGGAGACCAGATATAGTGAATTCAGGGTCCAGGGAGACCAGATATAGTGAATGCAAGGTCCGGGGAGACCAGATATAGTGAATGCAGGGTCTGGGTAGACCAGATATAGTGAATGCAGGGTCTGGGTAGACCAGATATAGTGAATGCAGGGTCTGGGTAGACCAGATATAGTGAATGCAGGGTCCTGAGTTTAGTAACACTTTAAGGTTCCAGTGAGAACTGTAGAATTGTGCATGTACCATCTGTCTGTTATGTTGACAATAGAGATAATTTCACACAGTAAAAAAGGTTTTAGTTTTATATATTTGTACTTTAAACAAACAGGTTACGGAAGATGGATTTTATTATGATTTGTACACAGGCATAGGCCTGTTAGCAGAATGCTAAACAGAATTCCACAGGTCTGGATACACGGGTCATGATATACAGATAAGATCATGGAAGCTCGATGAACTTTTGCACAAGGTCTGTCCCGGTGTGCTGAATTCTCTTAAAGAATATGGTGTGGGGTGATGTTCCTTATTTAGACAATCAAACAGGTCCTGTTGTGGCTGCTGGCCACATGGAGGTCCAGAGACTTTCTTGAGAAGGTAAGCTGGAAGCATGTTTTCTACATGAGACCTCCACCAAAAGAGAAGTAGGACCTACACTCTTTTCTCCCTACTTCTCCTGTAGGTCACAGGAGTGCACTTAGTTCTGCACTCCTGCAACCTAGATTTGATCAACAGTGGGCTAAAGTCTGCTGTTGGCTGATGTCACTCAGCTCACTTTGAAGAGAACCCGACTTTAATGTCAGAACAGACCCAGATGACTGACCAGCAGAAGCCTGAGCCAACCACTCTCACCCCCTACACAGCCCGGTGCTCCACTGAGCTCTGGAGGGGCAGAGCAGAGAGCAGTGACTGACAGTCACAGCTCTCTGCTCATTGAAGACCGAGAACAAAGCAATCAGAGCTTTTTGATCGCTCAGTTCCCGGTCTTGGAGATGACGGGGGACAGATGCAGCATCAGATCAATGCTGCATCCACCTAGGTAAGTATGTAGGTTTGTTTTTTTCAAACCCCATACTTTTCTTATAACTCTGAAGTGGTCTTTCGGAAAAAAATACTTTTTCCTCTGAGATCCTCTCAGAGAAGGTGTAGGAGCATCCATCACCTGACCGTGCTGAAATGTTCACATTTCACTTAGACAGTGGTAGACTAATTATTTTACTTGCCTGTTATTACAGGTGTTTATATTCACCAAAAATGGTGCATCATTCCCCGGGCCTCAAGATACGTACAATATAAGATCCCTATCTCACATGCAGACATACACATACTAGGGCCAAGTTAGACAGGAGCCAGTTATCCTACCAACCATGTCTTTGGAGTGTGGGAAGAATTTGGATTTTCTAGGGTAATCCCATGCAAGAACGCAAGGACAGGGAGAACATACAAACTCCATGCAAGAAGCTTAATGCTGAAAAGCAGGAGAGTGGCAAGCTGCTGCCAGATGTACAACTTCACTCCTGTTGCTACATTGTCCTAAGTTAATGATGGAATTACCACAAAAGATTTGTTTTGGAAGGGCAAAATGGCAGAGGTAGAATTCAATTGCAAGGATGTGACCTCTACGGCTTTGTTCACATTGGACATATTACAGAGCCAGGGGCGGACTGACAACTCATGGGGCCCCCGGGCAAAAGGGGATCATGGGGCCCCTGTGTCCTTTCCCAAACTCAAAAAAGCTTATGAAAAAGGTACCAGGGGCATCTCATGGGGCCCCCTACTGACCCCGGGCCCTCGGGCAGTGCCCGAGTTTCCAAATGGTCAGTCCCTTGCGAGGGCCGTGTTTTACCCGCATAGGGATGCACCAGTGATCCATTCATCCCCGTGTAGACAGTGCCATTGATGTCTATTGGGACACAGCGATTGTACAGACACAGCTGCTGCTCCCAGTTTGACATTTGTGCGGGTGTTTGGGACCGTGCACCCGCAACAGCACAGATGTCAAATTAGGAGCAGTGGCCGTTTCCTTGCAGCCATTGTGTCCCAATAGACATTTTACTTATTTTTATTTATTACAGGTACTTATATAATGCTGTCAGTTTATGCAGCGCTTTACATATATATATATATTGTACATTCACATCAGTCCCTAAGGCTGGCCATACACTATACAATTTTCTGTCCAATTTCTGCCCAATTTCCTTTAGATTGACCTATGTAGTGCAAGTTCCTGCCAAATTGGATACAACTGAAAGTGTTGTTTAGGTTTGACCTCCTATTATATGGTTTTTGGTAAATCTAAAGCAAAATTCTCAAGAAAATTGTATAGTCAGCCTTACCCTCAAGGGGTGTACAATCTAAGGTTCCTAACTCACATTCATACTAGGGACAATTTAGACAGGGTCCAATTAACCTACCAGCATGTCTTTGGAGTGTGGGAGGAAGCTGGAGTACCTGGAGGAAACCCACACAGACACAGGGAGAACATGCAAACTCCGGGCAGGTGGTGCCATGGTTGGGATTCAAACCAACAACCCTTGTACTGCCAGGTGGATGTGCTAACCATTTAGCCACTGGGCAATAGAAACAATTTTTATCAAACTAAGCATTTTCATAGGAAAGTAAATTTTTTTTGGATGCAAGGAACTTTCCTAAAACTTAGTTCTTCATTACCTAGTCTGGCAAAATGTGGATATTTCAAGCCTGGACTCCATACAGAACAAATCCTTTCTTGTTTGCCATCTTATTTCCATTTTCATACATCGTAACTTCGAGGAATGTGATTTGGTGATGGGGAAGTACAGTGGAGATGATGGATGGGTCTAATTATGTAGGAACAAAGGTGTCAGGGCCAATCTTACCTTGAGAGAAGATGAGGTTCTTTTGGGATTTGAACCAATGACCCTAGTACCAGGGGCGGACTGACAACTCATGGGGCCCCCGGGCAATAGGGGATCATGGGGCCCCTGTGTCCTTGCCCAAACTCAAAAAAGCCTATGAAAAAGGTACCAGGGGCATCTCATGGGTCCCCCTACTGACCCCGGGCCCTCAGGCAGTGCCCGAGTTTCCAAATGGTCAGTCCGCCCCTGGTTGTGAGGTGGAGCCTCCATGGATTGGAGTTTTTCCAACACATTTGCTCGATGGATTGAGATCTTGGGAAATCGGGTCCAAGTCAACATCTCACACATATGTTGCACAAAGCATTCTTGAACCATTTTTGCAGTGTGGTAGAGCACATTATCCCAAATGGTCAGTCCGCCCCTGCCTAGTACTGAAGGTGGAAGGACTAACCATTTAGCCACTGTGCATCCCCATGTGTGTAAACACAGCCCTTGCAGTGGTGTATGCTGTAGTATACCCTGTGTGAATAAAGCCTTAACCCATTTTATGTTCCCCCATTGGCGGGGTTTTCCATCCCGGTGACAACAGTCACTAAAACAGGTAATAAGTGGAAAATTCTGTAAGAGTATGCAAGATATATAAGATATTTGTGATTGATTTATCTTAGCAGTATTGATACAGATATTACAACACATACGATACATGACCATGAGAATGACTTTAAGACTGAATTACTTTTTCACCCTTTTTGGAAACTGGAAGTTTACAGACTAACTGTAACATAACATTTATGAAACACACTATTGCACAGAACTGGCCACCTCTTTCACCACTGACAGCTGTACGTCCTGAGACATCTGTTGTCTCCGTATAGAGATGCTGGATGTCAACATTACCTTCAGTTGCTCTTCCAGTTAATGCATCATTTCACTGACCAATTGAAATTCTTCATAAAACCACTTCTGTAAAACAGAAACATAGGCAATAACTGTTACAAAAGTCTCTGACAGCCAAAAACATAACCGTGTAACTCCAATCAAGTCTTTTTTTTTTAAGCGTGTTAATGTTAGATACAGTGGAAAGTTTTCAACCTCTGCCAGTGTTTTATCAACTTATGGAGTTGATTTACTAAAGGCTAGTAGGCTGTTCGCACAAGGAAATTATCCCCGGAGCTTAGTAAATGTGAAATTTCACTTTGCAAAGAATGTCCCATTCATGTGTAGCACTACCATAGTGAAGCGCTAAAATTATAATTCCAATCAAAAAAAATTAAAAATTATAAGATGATAAACTGGTAATAAAAGTTCAGTATAAATGACAGTCTGTGTGACTTTAAGGTGCTGGTTAAATTCAGTGGTGGTGCTCCATGAAAAATGGCAGAATTACGCACTCAACAGATGCACGATAGTTATACGCATTAAGTAGCACATCTAGGGTTTCCTCATCAGATATGGGTCTGGTCAGGGTTAAGGTGGTCCTCCCTCAGGTTGGTAGTCAGCAAATGCCCAGTATCAAATTACTCGGATCCAGGTAACCAGAAGTCCCTTTAACCTCCTCGGCGGTATGATTCTTTCCGATTTTTTGTGCTGAAAGCAGTACCATTTTTTTGCATGGAAATATGTCGTTTTTTATTGTAGGCTGTAATTTTTAGGAATAACTCACTGAAATCTGTCCGAACAAGAGTCTAGTAAACATTCCGGATATGATAAAACTTGAATCACGAAATCATAAATTATATTTTAATAAATAATCATAAAAATAATATAATAATAAATTTAATTCAATAATATAATCAAACCAAAAACACTGAAATTTGAAATACAGAGGCAAATTCGCACATCGCTGAGCAAAGTCGCAAAATTGTTTTCAGTGTCTGATGACGAATTTCCCCCACGAATCATTATCACTCAATTCTGCAAGTGGTTCTGATTTACTATCGCTGTTCTAAAACCGCTTTTGACGTAAAGGGACGCTTTTTGGACGCCATGGACTTTTCTAAGTTTCCAGGCAGAAAGAACAGTCAAAATGCAGGCAGGGCACAGGACAAAGCAGTAGGGACAAATTATATGTGAAATGCATTGAAACAGCAATGACAGCAAAAATTACATTTTTTAAAAATTTCAAATTTCCCGCCGGTTTCGGCGCCCGTACGTCCCGACGTCACAGGGACCGGAACACGGAAGTCGGATGCTGGCATCGGCCGGAGGAGATGGCCGGGGACGCTGCAGGGGACACATCACGGGAGCGAAGGACAAGGTAAGTGCTGCAGGGACCCCCTGAGCAACACCACATGGTAAGCCTGAGTGTAGCTCGGGGTTACCGCTCTTGGTACTCAAATTTTACCCCGAGCTACACTCGGAAAAACCGCTAAGGAGGTTAAGGGATGGGTAGAAGAGGCTGCCTCCTTGCAGGGTAACTTCCTTCTCTGGATGGGTAGACAACTGGATCACAAGAAACGGGCTCTGCAAATAAATACTCCTCAAAAGGAGTCAGGGAAGGGTGCCCATAGTGTAGTAATCAAAGTGAATATTTATTGAGAAAAAGCGAATGTTTGCAAACAGTAAAACCATTAAAACAGCATCAGGACTGCAGAGATGAACTAACCCTCCAGAGATGGCCGCCAGGCCTCCACCTTGCTCTGGCGGCGTAGCGGCACGACCTCCTGGCAACTCCTTACATGTTACGTGCACACGCACTTCATCAGAGGAAGATACCATCCAATCAAGTCTTTTTTTTAAGCATGTTAATGTTGGATACAGTGGAAAATTTTCAACCTCTTCCAGTGTTTTATCACCTTATGGAGTTGATTTACTAAAGGCTAGTAGGCTTTTCATGCAAGGGAATTATCCCCAGAGCTTAGTAATGCGGTGAAATTTCACTTTGCAAAGAATGTCCCATTTATGTGTAGCACTACCCCCTAAGGCACCACTTTGAAGATTGGGTTTTCTGTTCTTTTGCCTTGACTCCATGAACAACACTGGCCCCTCTGATGCACTGGGTTGAGTGAAAGTTGCTACAAACATTTATAGGAACACCACTATGGATAAAATGCATGCACCTGGGATTTAGTACCAGATAATAAACACCAGATTGGTAAATGGTAAATGAACTTAGTGTATTGTATTGTAACGGGTTGAGGTAAATGGAAGTGTACAGTGAATATGGAAATAGGCCAACCATAATTTACTAAAAAATATGATCACTCAGTTATAGCAGTTTAGAGCAAAGTTTTATATCCGATAATCTATAAATCAGCAATAAACAATGGCATAGATAACAGTAAAAACAATGGTGATCTACACTACAACAACTTTTTTTCAACCAGTAGCCTAAACTGCTTAGAGTGCGCACTTCATGAATTGTTATGTTAAAACCCAGACCTTACTACAGAGGTACCACTTACTGGACATACATTATACACTTTTTTAACAGTTGGGGGATCTCTTTGGTTGTGCTAACTGCAGCCCAGTGCAAGATTGGCTGGAATGGCCTCCTAGATTGTAAGCTCCAAGAAGCAGGGCCCTCAAACCCCTTGTGTATTTTATTGTATTGTTACTGTACTGTCTCATGTATTGTCTCCCATTGTAATGTACAGCGCTGAGCAAACTGTTGGTGCTATATAAATGCTGTGTAATAATAATAATAATAATAATATGGGTTTTCCATCCAATCCATTGGGCAGGGTCAACTAATGCATTCTAATTGCCACATTGCTCTTAGAGGCCAAACTGATGAGAGTGTTCTCCCTTACACCTCTGGTCCTGTTTGTCCCCTGAGACTGATGACAGGGTAGGACAGGACAGAGTAGTGCCTGTAGTAAGTCCTATCCAGCAGAAGAACTGCATTTTACGGTGAAGTAGGAATTTAAAAACAGGAACTCATGCTGGAGGTCATAGCAGATCGTGCGGAAGCAGGAGGCAGGAATGTGGTCAGGCAGAAATTGGCAACAGGCTGGCAGCAGAGGTACAGCTTCAGAAAACAGGAGTGTAAATAGGAGCCAAGCCGAGGTCAGTATCACATGAGCAAAAGACATAAGCAAGATGTGGAGTTGAGAAGCAAACCAAAAGGGATCAAGTTCAGGCGTAGTCAGAAGGCAAAACAGGTATAACACTGGAACAAGTAGGGTCTGGTCCAGGGGCAGACTGACAACTCATGGGGCCCCTGTGTCACCCACACTCAAACCACACCCAAAAAAGCCTATGAAAGGTACTAGGGGCATCTCATGGGGCCCCCTACTGACCCTGGGCTCTCGGGCAGTGCCTGAGCGCCCGAATGGTCAGTTCGCCCCTGTCAGGGGCGGACTGACAACTCATGGGGACCCCAGGCAATAGGGAATCATGGGGCCCCTGTGTCCTCGTCCACACTCAAACCACGCCCAAAAAAGCCTATGAAAGGTACCAGGGGCATCCCATGGAGCCCCTTACTGACCCTGGGCCCTCGGGCAGTGCTAGAGTTTCCGAATGATCAGTCCGCCCTTGGACATGAATATGTTCATGACAGATATGTTATATTGCATTTTGTGACATTTTGGTTTGTAAGCCGTATTTATGTTTTTAGCAAACTTTTGTATTCTAATGATAAAATTACTTAGAAATATTTTTCTCTTAGAGTCCATAGCAGAGGACATATTGGCTCTCCCCTCTAAATAGAAAAAAAGGGAAGAATTTTTCTGAAAAACAATTCCAATGAATGAACTAAAGACAGGTGGGGCATCTAGTGGTAAAACGTGTCTCTAAATATCACCCTAACCGTACTCTCCGCTCCTCGCAAGACCTCCTACTCTCTAGCTCCCTTGTCTCCTCCTCCCATGCTCATCTCCAGGACTTCTCCAGAACTTCCCCCATCCTCTGGAACTCTCTACCCCAATTTATCAGACTGTTGCCTACTCTGCTCACTTTTAGGCGATCTCTGAAAACCTATCTCTTCAGGGAAGCCTATCCTGCCCTCAGCTAATACTGGAATCTTCTACTCTTCCAACCAGTCCATCCCCCATAGTTACTACCTTTTGTATCACTAACCCCTCCCTCCTAGAGTGTAAGCTCCAAGGCTCAGGGCCCTCAAATCCCTCTTGTATTGAACTGTATTGTTGCTGTATTGTCTCCCGTTATATTGTAAAGCGTTGAGCAAACTGTTGGCGCTATATAAATCCTGTATAATAATAACTACATGCCTACCACCCTGTTACAGGATCACATCAACACACACCACTACAACCTGTCTTGGTGATCTGGGTTTGCAGTGCTAGACATAGTGCGACATTAGTGGCAAAATACTTAGTTATTAACACAATAATACACTTAGGACCAGGGGTGGACTGACCATTTGGAAACTCTGGCACTGCTCGAGGGCCCGGGGTCAGTAGGGGGCCCCACGAGATGCCCCTGGTACCTTTTTCATAGGCTTTTTTGAGTTTGGGCAAGGACACAGGGGCCCCATGATCCCCTATTGCCCGGGGGCCCCATGAGTTGTCAGTCCGCCCCTGCTTAGGACTGATTAATGTCTGATAGGCATTACTGTATCCTGATACAAACTGGAGCCTTCTGAAGGTGATCTGCAAGTTTATTCATGAATCCCACAGCTAGTGTTTATCAAGGAGTATGAATACTGATTGCATAGCAAACAATGAGCCTAGCTGCAGCTGTTCCAGAACAAATGGAGGTAGAGACGTGTGCCAGAAAATGACTGTTGATTAAAAAGAGAACCCGGATCTGCCTCAGTACACTTTCCTCCTCTAAATACGCATCCTACCCCTGAGGTGACTCCAGACCATCCGTGTGCTTTCTGGCTTTGGTCAGACTGATCCATTCCAGTGTAAATAAATACACAGCTCCTCGTGATGCTCAATTCCCACAGAGCTACAAAAAAGTTCTTAACCACTTGCCCTCCAGAGGATTTACCCCCTTTACTGACTACTTTACTTTAACTGACAATTGCACAGTCATGCAACGCTACACTCAAATGAAATTTATGTCCTTTTTTCCCCACAAATGGAGCTTTCTTTCGGTGGTATTTGATCACCTGTGCGATTTTTATTTTTTGCGCTAGAAAAAAAGACCGACAATTTTGAGAAAAAAACAATATTTTTGACTTTTTGCTATTAAACATGTCCAATAAAAAATGTAAAAAATCTAATTTTGTCATAAATTTAGGGCAAAATGTATTCTGCTACGTCTTTGAAAAAAAAAAAAAGTTGAAAGTTATAGCGTTTACAAATGGCGGTATATACTAGAATTTTTTTTTTATTTTCACTAGTAATGGCGGCGATCAGCGACTTAGAGCGGGACTGCGGCAGGCATTCTGACAATGGGGGGGGGGGGGAATGCCTTGGTGTCGCTGACATCCCCAGTGACATCAATACAGTGATCAGTGCTAATAAAAAACACTGACACTGTCCTAATGGCACTGGGCAGAAAAGGGTTAACATGTGGGGCGATCAAAGGGTTAATTGTGTGCTGTGTGCTGTTTCACAGTATGCTGTGTCTGTGCTTTCAACTGTAAGCACACTGCTTTGTATGGCTCTGCTATGCCCCCCTACGCAGAACTGCAAAATCACGCATATATAAAAGTTTATTTGGCTTTAGATAAACTTTAACTAGGAAGGTAAACTACTGTCACACATTCATGGAATGGAGTTCAAGTGTATGCTGTACCCAGGGGCGGTTGTTCACCCACACTCATTAAAACAGGATTTCTAAATTTATTTAATTATCTTTCTGGTTATCCAGTCAATGAAATTAAGACATTAGCACTACATGCATGAACAGACCCCGATCGAAACTGTACAGCCAGTCCAGTGACTGATTTTTCTTAGGTACTAGAAACACTTGTTATAAATCTCGACATGAAAAGTTTCAATACTAGAGTCAGCACCACAGACAGAGGCAATGCTCCTGATTGACTGCTCAGCCCAGGGGTGGACTAACCATTTGGAAACTCGGGCACTGCCCGAAGGCCCGGGGTCAGTAGGGGGCCCCATTAAATGCCCCTGGTACCTTTTTCATAGGCTTTTTTGAGTTTGGGCAAGGACACAGGGGCCCCATGATCCCCTATTGCCCAGGGGCCCCATGAGTTGTCAGTCCGCTACTGGTTGTACCCTATGGAGTAGGACATGCTGAAAGGTCTAAAATCACCTATTTCACCAATGAAAGGCTATATACTCTTGTGACAGGTTTAATTTAAAATGTTCTACAAGATAATGTGAGCATCATTTTGAAAGGCTTTCCTCTTTTGTAAGTTGGGAACCACTTGCTTTTGTCGATCCGTGTGAACAAGTATGGGGGGTTCCTACTTGTACTACTATCAACCATCTGTTTCTTGTTTGAAAAAAGGAGACATCGAAATTCAATGAGGCGTAGAAACCCATTACTTTCAATAAAACCCACGTCTGCTGAGATCATGAGATCAGAGCCCAGGTGACGGGATTTCCCTGTCTGAAACATCATCTGAACAATGCAGAACGGCATGACGGCTGTACAAACAGTTTTGATATTAGGTAAATACAAACCTTCATTTATTGAAGTGACACTAATCTGGTTTAAAAAAAAAGTAAATTCTATTCAAGTAATAGTTCTTAACTCAAAAAGTCCCTTCTATTGTTTTCAGCCTCCTCCAAATTCCTTTTTTTTTTATTTTGTTGCTGTGATCTGACTTCCTGTTAGAGGGTGGATAAATTTGTTCTCCATGGTTGTACTGTATGTAGGAATGTAGCCACCTGCTCTTGCTCTTTCCGAAGATGGACCATGGTCTATAGCAGCCTTTCTCAACCAGGGTGCCCAGGCACCCTGGGGTGCCTTGAGGTTTCTTCAGGGGTGCCTTGGCAAAATGTATAAAAGTTGCCCAAAACTTGTATACAAGCCAGAGGGTGGAACAAGCCTACCTCTTAGTAACCCAAAATCACACGCTTTCATTGTACACCATTACGACCTTCTACCAGTCAGCGTTCTGACAACCAATGGTATCATCAGTTGATAAGAAGGATGTCAGCTGCCTGCGCAGCATCGTAGTTTGACCCTCCCCTGCCCCTCTCCATCAGTGCCGGGGTCACATTAGCTCAGTGATGTTGAAAAACTGAGGGAGAAGAGAAACAATGGAATACTAGTCAGTACCAGTGTGCAAAAAGCGTATTTTCTTTGGGAGAATAATTCACCTCTAATGTTGGGTGTCCTACATGTGTGGATATTGCTGCAATATGAAATATTTTGGAATAGTTTTTCACATTTTTAGAATGGGATGCCTCAAGACTGTCCATGATTTTAAAAGGTGCCTCAGGACTGTCCATAATTTCAAAGGGTGCCTTGAGACTGTCCATAATTTCAAAGGGTGCCTCGGGACTGTCCATAATTTCAAAGGGTGCCTTGAGACTGTCCATAATTTCAAAGTGTGCCTCGGGACTGTTCATAATTTTAAAGCGTGCCTCAAGACTGTCCATAATTTCAAAGGGTGCCTTGAGACTGTCCATAATTTCAAAGGGTGCCTCAAGACTGTCCATAATTTCAAAGGGTGCCTTGAGACTGTCCATAATTTCAAAGGGTGCCTCGAGACTGTCCATAATTTCAAAGTGTGCCTCAGGACTGTTCAGAATTTTAAAGCGTGCCTCAGGACTGTCAATAATTTCAAAGTGTGCCTCAGGACTGTCCATAATTTCAAAGTGTGCCTCAGGACTGTCCATAATTTCAAAGGGTGCCTCAAGACTGTCCATAATTTCAAAGGGTTCAAGACTGTCCATAATTTCAAAGGGTTCAAGACTGTTCATAATTTTAAAGTGTGCCTCAAGACTGTCCATAATTTCAAAGTGTGCCTCAAGACTGTCCATAATTTCAAAGGGTGCCTCAAGACTGTCCATAATTTCAAAGGGTGCCTCAAGACTGTCCATAATTTCAAAAGGTGCCTCAGAACTGTCCATAATTTTAAAGGGTACCTCGAATGAAAAAAGAATGAGAAACACTGGTATATAGAATGTTTAGTGTGCATAGAGCAGTGTGCATGATCACAACTAGCATGCACTGCTCATTTCAAACAAACAAAATTGAGAGGCAAAAGGAGATGTTTGGGAACTCCCAGATGACATTACAAGGAGGTAGAAAAACACAGTAAGAGCTTAATATTCCTATTTGAATCATATGTGAAAATATGTGAATCATGGGTGAAAGTTCTGAATCTTTAGTAAAAAAAAAAAAAATACATCTCCCAATGTTTCTTTTCAGCACTCGTGTACTCATCTTTAACATAACTGGTTTCATATGCAGTAATGCTCCTGGATTTTAAGAATAAATGGGTTGCTAATCCTAGGAGGTCATATAATGCACTTTGGGCGGTCAGTTATGCTTCCTGTTACACAGAAGATATTTAGCTTGTTGGAATATTCCATTGTGAATGTGCCATCTTTTTCTCATCTATATAAAAGATCAAAAGGAACAAACAACTGTACGTCCTTTGTCACCACTGGATGAGTATTGTGGTAAGTCAAAGGACTTGCTTGAAGACAAGCAGATATATTCCCCCTTTTAAGCCACCCCTAGCCCAACACTGGCTATATATATTAAAGTATTTCTAATTAAGTAAACTTTCCCATATGTAAGAAACATTTTTGAAATATATTTAAAAAATGTTCTTCCCAAATATATTGCCATATATTTGAAATGCTACAATTTTGGCCATATTCAATATACTTCAAAATATATTTCTGTATGTCTTTAAAAATACAAAATCTACATTTTTGGAATGCATTTACATATATATGTAAAAATATATGTTAAAATTACTTTTTTATATGTTAAAAAAATCAGAAAAATCTGAAGAATATATTTAAAAAATATATATTTTTTAAATCTATTATTCAGATTTTTTTAACATATAAAAAAGTCATTTTAACATATATTTTTACATATATTTGTAAATGCATGCCAAAAATGTAGATTTGTATTTTTAAAGACATACAGTATATTTTAAATATATTTAAAAAATATTTTTCATATTTTTTGTAATAAAAATGCATTTCAACATGCAGTATATATATATATATATATATACAGTTGCAAGAAAAAGTATGTGAACCCCTTGGGATTACGTGGAGTTTTGCTTGAATTGGGCATAAAATGTGCTCTGAACGTCATCTAAGTCACAACAATAGAAGAACACAGTCTGCTGAACATAATACTACACAAACATTAGATGTTGCCATGGTTTAATTGCACATAACATGTAAACATTCACAGTGCAGGGAGGAAAAAGTATGCGAGGCCCTAGCTTAATGACTTCTCCCAGAGCTAATTGGAGCCAGGAGTGAGCCAACCTTGACTCCAATCAGTGTGATGATATTGGATGTGTTGCTGACAGCTGTCCTGCCCTTAAAAAACACACACCTGTTTTGGGTTTACTGGTTTCAAGAAGCACTGTCTGATGTGAACCATGCCTCGCAGAAAAGAGCTCTCAGAAGACCTACGATCAAGAATTGTTGACTTGCATGAAGCTGGAAAGGGTTACAAAAGTATCTCCAAAAGCCTTGATGTTCATGTGTCCACGGTAAGACAGACTGTCTACAAATGGAGAAAGTTTAGCACTGTTGCTACTCTCCCTAGGCGTGGTCGTCCTGTAAAATTGACTGCAAGAGCACAGCGCAGAATGCTGCATGAGGTAAAGAAGAATCCCAGAGTGTCAGCTAAAGACCTACAGAAATCTCTGGCACATGCTAACATTTTTGTTGACACATCTACAATAAGGAAAACATTAAACAAGAATGGAGTACATGGGAGGACACCACGGAGGAAGCCATTGCTGTCCAAAAAGAATATTGCAGCACGTTTGAAGTTTGCAAAAGAGCACCTGGATGTTCCACAGCACTACTGGCAAAATATACTGTGGACAGATGAAACCAAGATTGAGTTTTTTGGGAAGAACACACAACACTATGTGTGGAGAAAAAAAGGCACAGCACACCAACATCAAAACCTCATCCCCACTGTGAAACATGGCGGAGGGAGCATCATGGTTTGGGGCTGCTTTGCTGCCTCATGGCCTGGACGGATTGTTGTCATTGATGGGAAAATGAATTCCAGAGTTTATCAAGACATTTTGCAGGAAAATGTACGACCATCTGTCCGCCAACTGAAGCTCCGCAGAGGATGGGTGATGCAACAGGACAATGACCCAAAGCATACAAGTAATTCAACAAAACAATGGCTGCAACAGCACAGAATACACCTTCTGGAGTGGCCCAGTCAGAGTCCTGACCTCAACCCGATTGAAATGCTGTGGCATTACCTTAAGAGAGCGATTCACACCAGACATCCCAAGAATATTGCTACACTGAAACAGTTTTGTGAAGAGGAGTGGTCCAAAATGACTCCAGATCGTTGTGCAGGTCTGATCTGCAACTACAGGAAACGTTTGGTTGAGGTTATTGCTGCCAAAGGAGGGTCAACCAGTTATTAAGTCCAAAGGTTCACATACTTTTTCCTCCCTGCACTGTGAATGTTTACATGTTATGTGCAATTAAACCATGGCAACATCTAATGTTTGTGTAGTATTATGTTCAGCAGACTGTGTTCTTCTATTGTTGTGACTTAGATGACGTTCAGAGCACATTTAATGCCCAATTCATGCAAAACTCCACGTAATCCCAAAGGGTTCACATACTTTTTCTTGCAACTGTATATATATATATATATTTATTTATTTTATATATATATATATATATATATATATATATATTTATTTATTGAAATATATTTTGAAATATATTGAATATGGCCAAAATTGTAGCATTTCAAATATATGGTAATATATTTGGGAAGAATATTTTTGAAATATATTTCAAATATATTTTTGTTCCATGTGGGTTTTTTCAAGGCTGCCATCTTTGACCTTCTGAACACTCCAGTTGCCTGGCTGACCAACCAGACCACCTGCGCTTGAATCAGCTTAGGTTTGCCTCTGTCTCTAACAAAAGTTTCCTTTCTTAAGTCTTTCTTTGGGCAAAATTTAGCAATGTGCTGTTATGGCCGGGTCACATTTGGACATTCTGCAACTAGACGAAATAATGGACCTGCCTCTACTTTGTTTTCAAGTGACCGTTCACAAAACCCAACCTGTGCTGATGCTACAACCATGTGTTTTTTAAATGGCCAATTGTAGAGGGGGGCAGGGGCACAAAACCAGCGTTGGGGTCCATTGAACATGCATTGCTGTCATTGATGGAGAGCCAGAAATACAGCAGGAGCTACACTATCCAGATAAACTGAAAGCAATCATTTTAAGCTATGAGAAAAAAGCAACAATTAGACAACTAAGTGAACAAATACTAAACTCTTAATATTCTGGTGCCTGGCATTGTGCATTTAGCCTAAATGGTAACATTTTGCCAAAATCTTCCCATTTTATCTAAATTATGGGGAAATCACTCAATTTCACTTCCCCTTTGTAGGAACTTGGCTGATCCTTCACCCTTGCAAGAAGAAAGAAAATCTAAACTACATGTGAAGGAATACGTTCCTGAGAAACAAAGGCAGAGATTCCAGTGCTACAGGTAAATATCTCCCAACTCATTGTTCCCTGGGAAATGTCTGTTTGTATATGGCTAACCTAATTCATGAAATAACATAAATATTACGGCACACAAACAATGCATTTCTACTTGTACAGAACAAATTCTGCTTGTGGCACTTTAGAGACACACACATCAAGCAGGACTCATCGTACCTCAAAGGAATTATTTTAGGGTCATGAGACTCATTTTCTAAGACCAATTAAATTTCAGCTGGTTGATAGTTATTGGTCCATAAAACAAAAGCTTTCTTCTAATATTGGAACAACTTGGTCACCTCCTCTTTGAGGTTTTGCTTATCTGGTTCCATAATATCAAGACACCATCCCTGAGGATATTTTAATCGACTGAGTGCTGCTCTAGGTATACCTGAATGATAAGAACCTTTTGTTCCAGTTTTGCATTGTGCAGCATGTCAGCATTTTTTGCATTAATAACCCTAAAATCTGTAGCATGCAGTCTGCTTTATATATGTAGTGACCTCTAGGTTTTGTTAGTCAGTGAGTTCACTTTAGGACAGGCTAGGAGGCTTTACAGGTCAGAGCTTCTGGAGCCCTTCCAGAAATTCAGATAACTTTCTGGAAGAGGGATGAAGAAAGGAAGGAGGACTAGATTTGCATGTTTAGGGGAACTTGACCAATTCCCAGGCAGGAGGCCCGAATGGTCAATCCGTCCCTGCATCTAACTACTGCAACCGTGCACACTGTTACATCTAACTGCTGAAACTACTGTAACCATGCACACCCTAGCACCTGGGTGCTGCAACTGGGGTTGTCTACTTTTACATTTTCATCTGCACCCAAAGAGTCCCCTCCTTTACTAAGATCAATCTCCTAGATACATCATTGCAATACTCAGTTCCTTAAAGTGGTTTTAAAGGCTCAAGGTTTTTTACCTTCATGCATTCTATGTATGAAGGTAAAAAAACCTTCTTTGTGCAGCATCCCCCCAACCCTCCCTATTACTCACCTAAGCCCCCTCTCGATCAGGTGATGTACACTGGAGTCTCGGCCATCCCGGGACTGCCTCTTCTCCTTGGCTCCCACTGCTGTCAATCACAGCCAGTGAGCCACTGAGAAGAGAGAGGTGGAGGGGCTGAGCTGCATCTCCGTGTGTGAATGGACACATGGAGCAGCGGTTGTCCCCAGAGCAAGCTGCTTGCTGTGAGGGCACCTGACAGGAGGGAGGGGCCAGGAGTGGCAGTGAGGGAACCGAGAAGAGGAGGATCCGGGCTGCTCTGTGCAAAACCGCCGCACTCAGCATGAGAGCCTATTCATTTGAATGGACTCCCGTGCCACGGGACACGCAGGGAAGAAGTCCCTGCACTTCTTCTGAAAACGCAGCCCGCACGGGAACCTCAGTTCCCAGTATGGTTGTGATTTCCAGTGTGGGTGGAGTGCCATTAGAATTAATGGTACCCGACCGCGAGTCCGCATTCCTCTGTGCGGGTGGTGCGGGTGGTGCGGCTGCACAGATTTTTGGGTGGATCCTCAGCGGCACCACCCGCACAGATGTGACCCTAGCCCAAGTGTTTGTCTTGTGGGCCTAAACTTAGCCCCTTTGTTTGAGATCTCTCTAGTGACATAGTTGATCTACATTGTTACCATTGTTTAGTTTCTTGGGGCAGTTTATCTCATTTATTTATTTTAGGTACTTATATAGCGCCGTCAATTTACGCAGAAATTTACATATATATTGTACATTCACATCAGTCCCTAACCCTCAAGGGGCGTACAATCTAAGGTCCCTAACTCACATTCATACATACACATACTAGGGCCAATTTAGACAGAAGACAATGAACCTACCAGCATGTCTTTGGAATGTGGGAGGAAACCGAAGTACCCAGAGGCAACCCTTGCAGGCACAGGAAGAACATGCAAACTCCAGGCAGGTGGTGCAGTGGTTGGGATTTGAACCGACGACCCTAGTACTGCCAGGCGCAAGTGCTAACCATTTATGCAGAGAGGTATTGTTTATCCCCTTGGGGGTCACAGTATATGCTGGAGGCTGAAGCTCCTATAACTGGACATATGAAATTAATTATACAGTCATTATAGTGTTCATGCTAATT
Source organism: Staurois parvus (assembly GCF_062004578.1). Lineage (NCBI taxonomy): Eukaryota > Metazoa > Chordata > Amphibia > Anura > Ranidae > Staurois > Staurois parvus. Next base: position 7,070,061 of record NW_028318623.1, on the reverse strand, counting down.
GACTTGCATGTGCCAATATACCCTGTTATACTTTTATAACCTTAACCTACCAATACAGTCTTTTTATATTTGATAGAGTTGTGAGTCTAATTCTTATGTCCCTGATGAGGTTCACAGAGAGGTATTCTGGTGGTTTTTAGTGAGGGTAGGGCCTCACGTAGTGCTGAACCAGAGCAGAGGACCCACAGTATCAGTGGCTCCTGCAGGGGTAGTGCTACAGCAATAAAAACAGAAAGGCAAAAATAATTCGCAGATTAAACTTCAGCTTTAAAATTCTGATTCTGACGATACATTGTGTTATCTTCACTGGACAGTTATTAGCAAAGCCAAAGAGTTGAAGAATATGGGAACTCGCCCTACTACACCTAGAAAGAAAACATCTTATCACAAATTTTGGCTCAAAAACACACATGAACAAAAGAAAGCACCTGAATATAATTCTGCCCGAAACTCAGAAACAAAGTGTGAATTGTGCATGGGCCAGGTTTTGGTGCCTACAGGCATACAAACATTACAGATTCCACTTTGTCACCTTAATGGGTATTTTAATACTGGGCAAAAGAGCTCATTAATACAATATGATATGTGTCACCTATTGAGAAGATTTATTTTTCTTATTAACCCAGTTTAGATAACGAGAATTTTTTTTTCTTTCCCACAAAGTTTATTAAGAAAACGCAAAGCATACAAATTGTACAAGGAAATACAATGTGCCAATGAGAAACGCAGTAGAAAACCAATAACAGATGTCAAACAGAAAGAAATACTTTGGTAAACAAACTGAGAAAACGATCCCATATCGCACTATTATTAATAATGAAGTTCAACTAAGAAAAAGAACATACATTCACAGCAAGAATAAAGGCACACACTAATCATAACCAGGGGCGGACTGACCATTTGGAAACTCGGGCACTGCCCGAGGGCCCGGGGCCAGTAGAGGGCCCCATGAGATGCCCCTGGTACCTTTTTCATAGCCTTTTTTGAGTTTGGGAAAGGACACAGGGGCCCCATGATCCCCTATTGCCCGGGGGCCCCATGAGTTGTCAGTCCACCCCTGATCATAACCACAATAAGGTGTAGGAATTCCACCAAACGGACAGGGTCAATTGTTTGTGCCCCCCTATGTCTATCAGCATGGAATAGAAGGGTGGGGGGAAAAGGAAAGGAATGAAGGTTCTGGGCTTCTGGTGAAGGGAAGAGGGTGCAAAGGAATAGAGCGCTCAGTGCTATCCATGGGGAGGTACCACCTAGAGGTGACCAACATGTGGAGGAAAACATTTTTTAACAAGGCGAGGGACAACCAAACTACAATTCAACCAATGGGACTGGTCGAGCATCGATACGTGTGCACTGAGATTGTTTGTTTGCAGTAGATGTGAGTTACTAAGGTATGTTTTTCTCAAAAATAAGAGCGATCTTATAGTTTGTTGGTAAGTCTTTCTCTTCTTTTAGGGCTCATTTACAGTTGCGGTTTGGAGAGTAGTAAAAACAAGCCACATTTTTGCCATTATCCCCCCCCCTTCTCCCATTTCAGCTACAAAAGCAGCAGATGAGGGTGTGCATATGTTGCGGCAAGAATTAAACCCCAGCAGGCACTACTGCTACCTCAACTGAATGGGGTCACACTGCAACCACCCCACAACCGCATGCAATGTACCTGATGGTGGCATGGTGGTGTTGCATTTACAGGGATGAAAGAGGTGGAAAGGAGGTGATATATTGGCTTCTCACCACTTGTCAACCACCTCTGAAAATCAATCTGACTGCTGATCGCTTTTCAGAGGCATGGCAGTGACAGCTGCATGTGTAAACTAGGTGAGCAGAGGAAGGGATCAAAGTACTGCAAATACCTCACATCAATCATAAGGTGATTAAGGCAAGTCTTAGCACCAGGGGCGGACTGACCATTTAGAAACTCGGGCACTGCCCGAGGTCCCGGGGTCAGTAGGGGGCCCCATGAGATGGCCCTGGTACCTTTTTCATAGGCTTTTTTGAGTTTGGGCAAGGACACAGGGGCCCCATGATCCCCTATTGCCCGGGGGCCCTGTGTGTTGTCAGTCCACCCCTGCTTAGCACACATATAATGTATTTAAATATGTGTAGATATCATACGGTCGTTGTTCCCAGGGAGCTGTTTGCCCATCTGTTTCCATCCTCATACTTCCTATAGACTTTAGAGGGCAGTTGGATAGTCATGCATGGTCAGACGACTTTTAGGTCCCTTTCACAAGGGCGCTCTGTATGTCTGTTTTTCATCTGTCCGTTTACAGATGAAAAACGGACACCCAAGTATTTCTGTGGACTAGCTGTTGATCAGATGATCATCTGTTTACATCCATTAATGTCCATATCCGTTAACATCCATTTTTTTGAATGCGAGAAAACCCTATTTTTCTTCCATTAACTACTTCCCGACCGGCCATTGCATATAAACGGCCGGACGGTGGCACTGCAGGGTCGGGTGGCCATTTATAAATGGCCTCCCCGCACCCTGCTTGTGCGCACTCCCTGGGAGCACGCAGCACCGCGATCCGGTGCTCGCTGTATCCTCCGGACACAGTGAAACACCGATTGTCTGTACGAGGTCCCGATCATGTGATCACTGATTGGCCAATCAGTGATCACATGCAAAGTAGTAAGCAAGATGCCACTTGTGACATCATTGCTTACTACATGTGAAATCTGTGAATGATCACAGAGGTCACATGGTACAAGGCTATTCACAACAGCCTTGTACCATGTGACAAGCTGTGACCAATCACAGCTCACTCAGTACTTCTCAATGAGTGCAAGAATGCAGACAGAGAGAAAGAGAAATGATTGCTTTTACAGCCTTTAAGGGTGTAAAAGCAATCAGTGTAAAAAAAAAAAAAAATCTTCATCACCCCCCACAAGTAGTACAGTGTCACCATGGTGACACTGTACTGCTAGGGTGACAGTATGTAAAAAAATAAATAAAAAATAATAATATAAAAAAATAAACTAAAAATGTAAAAAAAAATGTTTAAAAATTATAATTTTTGATTATAAACTAATGTGGATTTTTTTTTTTTACTAAAAAGATAACGGAATAAATTTTGGCCAAGATTTATGATGAAATATTATTTATTTTCAAAATTTTATAAAAAAAAACACTTTTTTTCAAACTTTATGGACTTTTTCATTTACATAGCAAAAAAATTAAAAATCCCAGCGGAGAATAAATACCACCAAAATAAAGCTTTATCTGTCTCAAAAAAAATGGTAAAAAATTCATTTGGGTACAGTGTTGCATGACCGCGCAATTGTCATTCAAAGTGTGATAGTGCTGAAAGCTGAAAATTGCCTTGGCCAGGAAGGGGGTAAAAGTGTCTGGACTGGAAGTGGTTAAAAAAAATCGGAATGGATGAAAAACGGATGTAAACAGACAAAAACAGATGTAAATGGAAGAAAACTGATGTAAACGGACAAAAAGAGACATACACGGACAAAAAAAGGATGTAAGCGAACAAAAACAGATTTAACACACAAAAAATGGATGTAAACGTACAAAAACCAGATGTAAAATTATGAAAAACGGATGTAAACGATTAAAAAACAGATGTAAACTGATGAAAACGGATGAAAAACCGGATGAAAAACTGATGTAAACGGATGAAAAACTGATCCGTTTTTTCTTGGAAAAAACATGACTGAACTGATGAAAAAAACGGAACCCCCCGTGTGTAAGGGGCCTTAGTGCAGCAAGTGTAATTTATCCAGGGGAACAAAAGCAATCTGGGTAGATTTTCAATCTTTCTAGTCAATGTTGCCCCTTAGAGATAGCAGCCAATTGACATGTGCACACCAGAAATTTTTGTTTCGTTTTAGATGCTTTCCTTCATTGAAGAATTTCATTTTGTTGTTTTCAACATTCGTTTCATATCTTTGGCATTCGTTTTGTATATTCATTGGTTTGGATGGATTTGAAAAATCCATCCAAACCAAAGAAGATTGCTATAAATTCGATATATTATCAAATCGGACAGATCTGAATCAGAGGGATTCAATATTTCTGGATGCTACTCCAACCCACCAAGAGAAATGGCATGAGCTGATTGGACGATATCGACTGACATCCTTTCAGATCCATTCGTTATCCGAATACAAATTATCAAACAAATTCAAAAATTAAATAAATTTCCCTATGGGCCTGACCTACTATCACATAACGTGACATCATTCGAGTGAAACAATGGCATTCATTAATTTTGTTATAACTTTGTTTTGGATTTGTTCATTACAATGCCCATTCAGAAATGAGTATACATCTGAATCTCCAAAAATGAAAATTTTGTCAAAAAATGAAGGCCACACATGTCTAGAAGCCAATCAAGGCTGACTTATACGAGAAAAGTCAAAATGTGCTTATCATTTCAGACACCTACATCTCTGGGCTACTTATCATTGTGACATGCAACCTGTATTTATACATTTTTCATTTATACATTATTAATTTCATCATAATCTTAGGCCGGCCATAGACGGTTCGAATCTTGGCCAGTCCAGCAGGAACCTGCTAGGATTCGAAGTGTGTGTGGGCAGGCTGAATGTACCAAGTTGATCGATTGATCAACTTGGGTACATAGTTACATAGTTAGTCTGGCTTTCATGAATCCATGCTGTCTGTTGCTTAAAACATTTTTTTCCAGCAAGAACTCATCTATGTGGTCTTTTATTAAACTCTCCAGTATCTTCCCAACTATAGAAGTTAAACTAACAGGTCTGTAATTACTTGGTAAAGATTTTGATCCCTTTTTAAATATTGGCACCACATTGGCCTTACGCCAATCCAGTGGTACTATGCCAGTCATTATAGAGTCCCTAACAATGAGAAACAATGGCTTTGAAATGACAGAGCTCAATTCTTTAAGGACCCGTGGGTGTATGCCATAAAGTACAGGGGCTTTATTCACCTTTATTCTGTCTAAATATTTTTGGATCATATCAATTGTGAGCAAATGTGGATCATCTGGAGCTGTGTCAATACCATGCCCATTATGGACAAGAGCTCCCCCATGCTCCTTTGTATACACAGAGCTGAAGAAGGTATTTAATACATTTGCCTTCTCTTTGTATCCAGTCACCCACTCTAGATTATTTTGTAAAGGGCCTACATGCTCGGACCTTTTTACTATTAATATATTTGAAGAATTTTTGGGGGTTTGTCCTGCTATCTTTTGCAATCTGTTGTTCGTTTTCAATTTTTGCGGCCTTTATTTCCTTTTTGCATATTCTGTTATATTCTTTGTAATGTTTAAACAATGATAGTGTTCCTTCATTTTTATATTTAATAAAATCTCTTTTCTTATTATCTATAGCTTTTTTAACTTTGGCCTTAAGCCACATAGGTTTGATTTTCAGCCTTTTAAACTTGTTGCCCATGGGAATATATTTTGCAGTGTGTTCACATACAGTCTTTCTGAAGAACTCCCTTTTCTGTGTTGTGTTCAGTGATGCCAACATTCCCTCCCATTCTATGTCTTGGAGAGCAGCTCTGAGCATTCTAAAACTAGCTCTCTTAAAGTTGAGCATTTTTATTTTTCCCATCTGTGCTTGTTATGTACAGCTAACAATGAATGAAATCATGTTATGGTCACTGCTACCCAGATGTTCTTTTATATGGACATTCGTAATAAGCTCTGCATGGTTTGAAATTACCAAGTCCAGCAGAGCATAATTCCTAGTTGGTGCCTCTATTTAACTGTACCATAAAATTGTCCTGTAGAAGGTTTATACATTTTTTCCCTTTAACTGTTCCTGCAGTACAACCAGCCTACCGGATTCCCATGCGAATATCACTAGCAGCTGCTATAGCTGCTAGCAGTGATCACTGGTTTAGTCAAATATGACATTCTCAAACCTTTGAGAAAGTCGTATTTGATAAAACTGGTTGGCACAAGGCCACGTACGTGACAACATCATGATCTGGATGTGTCCTTCATGTTGATATGATTATACAGCGCTGAGATTCACAGGAGATCAAAGGGATGCAGGAAGGCTGAAAGCTGGCAAAGGTGCAAAAGGAAAACTGAGACGCAAGGAAACTGGAACGCTCAAAGGACATAACAGTTGCAAATATAAAACAGACAATAGGAACACAAGGGATTTGGTTACAGGAACATTAAAATGTCTGGGTTATCAGGAATCTCTCAGTACATAGAATACTAGGCGTATAGTAGTCCCTTGGAATCTTTTCAAGAAGCCAGTGGCATAGGGAGTCTTGGGGCCACAAGGAATAATCTCAGGAAGCTCTTGGGGTACACTAGAAATCTTCTCCCCTAGGAATAGTGGTATGCTAGGAAACACTGAGGACACTAGGAAACTTCTCTGCTAGGAAGCACAGAGGGCACACCAAAACATCTTGAGCTGTTGCTCAGGTGAAGCCTGAGGCAGTGAACCACACTTAAATATATTTTGGGCATGTAGCCAATTGAATCAACTGCAGCTGGTTACCCAGTCTTGAAACACAAGTCTTATAGAATAATAGATAACAGCAGAACCATGCAAATTAAAGTCATGGAACTACATGTATGTTGAGAATAGAGGAGAAAGATCTGAAGGAAAGCTGCAGATCTGTGACAGGAACTGACTCTTTTGAACATTAATACAATGAATTAGCTGCTAGCACGTCCAAGTGCACATTGCAAATGAATAACAATTATCAGGAAAGGAAAAATGGTGCAAATAAAAATGTAAATTGCACTGTGCCATTTGTAAAAATATTGTTTAATGTAAATGTCATACCGCTAGGCCTTTACTGTCACTCAAAATTTAGCTGGAATACTTCTAAGGTTTACATTTCTATATCCTGGCTTATTTCGAGGGCATGGCAGTCATGGGGCTGTCACCCCCAGAGTGAGTGCGCTTCCGGATTCAAACGTTTCTTAGACTTTATCCAGCCCTTGGGGCACTTTGCTTCCCACTGACATCAGTGATGGAGCACTATTCCTCCAACTGAAGCCAATGATGGGGCACTTTTGCTGTAAATGATGCCAACGATGGGATGCTATTCCTCCAACTGAAGCCAATGATGGGGCACTATTGCTCCAAATTATGCCAATGATGGGGCTGTATTCCTCCAAATGACATCAATGATGGGGTGCTATTCCTCCAACTGAAGCCAATGATGGGGCACTATTCCTCCAACTGAAGTCAATGATGGGGCAATATTGCTCTAAATAATGACAATGATGGGGTGCTATTCCTCCAACTGAAGGCAATAATGGGGCACTATTGCTCCAAATGATGCCAATGATGGGGTGCTATTCCTCCAACTGACACCAATGTTGAGGTGCTATTCCTTCAACTTATGCCAATGATGGAGCACTATTGCTCCAACTGATGCCAATGATGGGGCACTATTCCTCCCACTGATACCAATGATGGGGCACTATTCCTCCAACTGACACCAATGATGAGGTGCTATTCCTCCTACTGATGCCAATGATGGAGCACTATTGCTCCAACTGATGCCAATGATGGGGCACTATTCCTCCAACTGGCACCAATGATGAGGTGCTATTCCTCCAACTGATGCCAATGATGGAGCACTATTGCTCCAATTGATTCCAATGATGGGGCACTATTCCTCCAACTGACACCAATGATGTGGCACTATTATTTCTACTGATACAAAACATGGGCCACTATTCCTCCAACTAATGCCAATGATGGAACACTATTCCTCCAACTGACACCAATGATGGGGTACTATTCCTTCCACTGATACCAATGATGGGCACTATTTCCTCTCCTAATGACCACAAGCACAATTTAATTTGTTTTATCTTAACTGGCCACCAAGCCTGAGGCATTGTTTTTCTCTCATTGATATTTTTTACCTGCCAATGACCACAATCTAGCCCCCCTAAAGGCTGGAGTACAGTAAATTGGCCCTTTGTTTAGACAGATTGGAGACCCCTGCTCCATATCAAAAACAGGAACAAATGAGGAGAAAAGTCGGACAGCTCCTTGATATTAGGTATAGGTAGGAGCTATGGCCATTTTTTCTAACCCATTACCCGGAAATAAACCAGAAATGTAAATGTCAGAAAAGATCTACAGTATAGTATTTGCATTAAGCAATATTTTACAAATGATGTGGGGCCCCTTGTCTGTATGGGTCAGGTTTAGCCTTTAAAATACTTGATTTTTCAGTGTTTTTCCTTGCACTTTTTTAAGTTGTGACAGTCTCTATAACACCTTCCCACTCATACCCATTGTCCCTTTAATAGGGGCTGTACACCAAGGGGGCAGGAAAGGATCAGCCAATTATGCGACCACTGTAATTGGCTGTCACAGTAATCACATGATCAGGGGCCAGTCCACCTGACTCCCAAACATTAGTAGGGACTGAGTGTGTGCTAGATGCTCCCAGTGAGCGTGCTCTCAGCACAGAAAGCCCTGCCAAACATAGATGCTCGCAGGGGCGGACTGACAACTCATGGGGCCCCTGTGTCCTTGCCCAAACTCACAAAAGCCTATGAAAAAGGTACCAGGGGCAATAGGGGATCATGGGGCCCCTGTGTCCTTGCCCAAACTCAAAAAAGCCTATGAAAAAGGTACCAGGGGCATCTCATGGGGCCCCCTACTGACCCCGGGCCCTCGGGCAGTGCCCGAGTTTCCAAATGGTCAGTCCGCCCCTGGATGCACGTGTGCAGTGTGGGCTTTAAAGGTTCCCCCTCTTTGCTGCCACAAATTTAAATTATTTGGGAGGTAGGAGGTTAAACCACATGGAGCATATGGCCTGAAAATACGGTTTGAAAATACAGTTCGGCAGGTCTACTCTAGAGGCAAACAAAATTATTGAGGAAGAGAAAAATAAATTCTCATACGATATTTAATACCATTATTTTTATCTCTCATATTCATTTGTTTTCAGAAACTGTATCCTCCTTGTGTATAATATAATTATATCCATGACAGCAAGTTCTTCTACTTATTTTAGGTAACATTTTATTTCGGCTTTATGCCCAGTTTTCCACTAGAGCCTGATGCATCTGAACTAAAAGATCTAAAAGTACATGAAGCTTTGTCCTCTAGCTGATCTCATATCAGCATACTTCCCGTTTTTAATTTCTCAATGCACTGAACAAGGTATCAGATGTTTCTGTATCACCATTCATCATCCATGGATGTGACAATATCCTATTTCTACAACATGTCATAATGCCAGAAGACAAATTTCACAGCACGTATGGATGCAAATTGGAATTTCAAATATTTGAGTCTATAGAAGACTTTTGATTAAATTAAGAATAAATAAATATAATTATTAAATAATAATTTAAAGTGTAATAATACCCAGAACTTTTAATAGCCCCAGTCCACAGCAAGGGAGTGGAAGCCCTGACTGGGCTGTCATCTTTACACTGATACTGCAATTGCCCATACACAGCCGCCTCTGCAATTCTCCCCTCCCCCCAGGTTGCCAGTGGGAAGAGGAGCAGCTGTGGGGAGAGAAAGGACAGCGTGGGACAGAGCAGTAGACATTTGAAGGACTATATGCAGCCACAGAGAGGGCTGAAGGTAAGCTCTGTCCAACACCCGATTAAATAGAGAAGAAGAGGAAGCTGAGCTGAAGTGGATTCTGGGAATTGCATGGACTGCTCGGAACAACTACAGTGGGGATCAAAAGTTTGGGCACCCCAGCTAAAAACTTATATTAATGTGCATAAAGAAGCCAAGGAAAGATGGAAAAATCTCCAAAAGGCATCAAATTACAGATTAGACATTCTTATAATATGTCAACAAAAGTTAGATTTTATTTCCATCATTTACACTTTCAAAATAACAGAAAACAAAAAAATGGCGTCTGCAAAAGTTTGGGCACCCTGCAGAGTTAATATCTTGTACTGCCCCCTTTGGCAAGTAAATGCTTTTTGTAGCCAGCCAAGAGTCTTTCAATTCTTGTTAGAGGGATCTTTGCCCATTCTTCCTTACAAAAGTCTTTCAGTTCTTTGAGCTTTCTGGGCTGTCTGTCACGCACTGCTCTTTTAAGGTCTATCCATAGATTTTCAATTATGTTGAGGTCAGGAGATTGTGAAGGCCATGGCAAAACCTTCAGTTTACGCCTCTTGATGTAATCCCCCGTGGATTTCGAGGTGTGTTTAGGATTATTATCCATTTGTAGAAGCCATCCTCTCTTTAACTTCAGCTTTTTCACAGATGGCATCAAGTTACCATCCAAAATTTGCTGAAATTTTATTGAATCCATTTTTCCTTCTACTCATGAGATGTTTTCTGCGCCACTGGCTGCAACACAACCCCAAAGCATGATTGATCCAACCCCATGCTTAACAGTTGGACAGAGGTTCTTTTCATTAAATTCTGTGTCCCTTCTTCTCCAAACGTACCTTTGCTCATTCCGGCCAAAAAGTTCAATTTTAACCTCATCGGTCCACAGAACTTGTTTCCAAAATGCATCAGCCTTGTCTATATGTTCTTTTGCAAAGTTCAAACGATGATTTTTGTGGTGAGGACGTAGAAGAGGTTTTCTTCTGATGACTCTTCCATGAAGACCATATTTGTACAAGTATCTCTTTATAGTGGAATAGTGTACCACAACTCCAGTGTCTGCCAGATCTTTCTGGAGGGATCGTGCAGTCAAACATAGGTTTTGAATTGTTTTTCTCACAATCCTGCGAGCTGTTCTGTCTGATATTTTTCTTGGTCTTCCAGATGTTGCTTTAACTTCCACTGTTCCTGATGACTGCCATTTCTTAATTACATTCCGAACAGAGGATATTGACATCTGAAAACGCTTTGCTATCTTCTTATAGCCTTCTCCAGCTTTGTGAGCGTCAACTATTTTCAGTTTCAGTTTTCTAGACAACTGCTTAGAAGAACCCATTGTGCTGAATGTTGGGGCAAGGTCAGATGAGTCTGGGCATTTCAAACCTTTGAGATTGACATCACCTGGTCTTCCCAGACGATGATTGAGAACAATCCATGACACTGGCAGGTCTCAGCTTTGCAAAGGGGGCAGTGCATGCTATAAATTCTGCAGGGTGCCCAAACTTTTGCAGACACCATTTTTTTGTTTTCTGTTATTTTGAAAGTGTAAATGATGGAAATAAAATCTAACTTTTGTTGACATATTATAAGAATGTCTAATCTGTAATTTGATGCCTTTTGGAGATTATTCCATCTTTCCTTGGCTTCTTTATGCACATTAATACAAATTTTTAGCTGGGGTGCCCAAACTTTTGATCCCCACTGTATAACTTGTGGGGAATGTAGTAACCAAGGAGAATGAGCCTCTAATACAGATTGGCTCTGGGACTCGGGAAGAACAGAGTGGTGTAGGTTGTAAATACACTCGGGTTGCAGTAAAACTTGGGACGGAATGCCAACATTACTAACATCTTGGTGGGAGAGCCCCACCAGAGAAAAAACTCACAGTTCAATGTAGTCAGGAGACGTAGGAGAGGTGCCGACAGTGTCTGTTTCAGAGGGTGAAGTGCAGCCTGGCCGGTCCAGTCCCAAAAGGGAAGTTCCTTTCCAAGAAAGTAGGTCCCTGATCTTTCCCTCCTAAACGAAGAATTGCAGTATAGACCAAACCGCTAACAACAATCTATATTAAGTTTTATTCTCCAGCATATTTCATTGATACATTGATCAGTAAAAACCTGACACTAGATGAAAATTTCCCAATAAAAGGTTCACACATATTAGTAAGTGCATTAGTAAGATAATGAAAACAAGGTGTGACTGGAGTTAAGTGTTTACAATGAAGGTATTTGCAGATGGTTGATTTTGGCCAGCCAGCTGGAAACACACTTTTTTTGGTAATTAGGCCCATCCAGTCACCCTGAACTATCCAAATCCTTATATGTGTCATATAATGAAATGTGACTTATCCGATTTCTTTATTTTTGTACAATTAGGAAGCAATAAAGTCAGACATTAAAGCTTTGAAAGATTTTAACTTTGGCTGTGCTAGAGCTATACAAGTGTTTGTTTTTTTGGTAAATCAGTCATGCTACAAAAATTGATCAAAGTAGCAATCAGTCTAAGTTTTCCCATTAATGGAATGTCCAGTCAGGAGCTGTCCTCCCAATGAACAGTTTATGTCCAAATCTGGGGCCCACTTAGAGGAATACACTTGGCTCATTTACTGCCAACTGCTGGAGGTCAGAATGGTTCTGCTATGCCCACACACCACGTCATTAGCAGACTTACCCCACTATATATACCAGAGCCAGTCTAGCCTGGTTTATCTGATCTGGGGGTGTTGTAAAAAAAGTTGGGGGGCATAATATCAATAGTGTGACAGAGATCCTGGGAACCAGCATTCCCTGTTCACTCAGCATACTTCGATACGAGTCACAACCCAGAAGTAACATCTAATAAGTAGTGCAGAGGTGGTGCAGGAGTGAACAGGGAACACTAGTATGTATCAGGCTAGGGCTTAAAATTTCAAGGTCTGAGCTACTAGCCAGACCTTAAAAGTTGCACTCTACAAGTTGGCCAACCCAACCCCTACCCTGCCCTAAACACGTCCTCGTAAATGATCTCATGAAATTACACTGTTTAGTGTTTTATGCAGAATTATTATTATTATACAGTATTTATATAGTGCTAAAAGGTTTGCTCAGCGCTGTACATTATAGTGGGGGACAGAACATGAGACAAGACAGTAACAAAACAAAACACGAGGGGTCAAGGGCCCTGCTCTTTCGAGCTTACAATCTAGGAGGGAGGGGATTAAGGTACAATAATAAATATTAACAACAACTTTAACAATACTGACATAAAGCAATGTAAATATAAAATGAAAATAAGTGCTTTCCCATCAATAGGGAAACAAAATGACGCACAGTGTGGAGGTCAGCGATGTGACACATAGTGCAGGGAGAAAGGGAGGGAAGGAAGGAAGGAAGGAAATGGAGATGAGGAAGGGAAGGAAGGAAGGAAGGAAGAACGGAGGGAAGGGAGGAGGGAAGGAAGGAAGAAAGGGAGAGGAGTAAGGGAAGGAGAGGAAAGAAAGAAGCAAGGAAGGAAAGAAAGTAAAGGAAGGAGGAAGGGAGGGAGGGAGGAAGGGAGGAAGGAAGGAAGGAAGGAAATGAAGGAAGGAAGGAGAGGAAGGGTGAGGAAGGAAGGAAGGAATGGTGAGGAAGGAAGGAGGGAGGAAAGAAGCAGGAAAGGGAAGGACGGGTAGAAAGGGAAGGAAGGGAAAGAGAGGAAGAAAGGAAGCAAGGAAGAAAAGAAAGGAAAGGACGCATGGAGGAAGGAAGGAGAGGAAAGGAAGGAAGGGTGAGGAAGGAAGGAGGGAGGAAAGGGAAGGAAAGGTAGGAAGGTGTCAGGGCAGGGCTGTGGAACGGACAGGTAGGCCTAGTGGCAGGGTAACGCACTGGCTGACGACAACCACCACCAACAGACTGAAGTCCCTCAGGGCGCGGAGTCTAAGTCCCAGGCTGCCCTTCACCAGGGCCCCTGATGGTGGGGATGGACTTGACGCAACCAGGGACCAGGTCGCGGCCCCCGAGACACCCCAGCTGCGGTAATGGCCGCCGCCAATGGCGTGTAGCTGGTGAGAATGACAATAGCGTAGTCAGACAAGCCGGGTCAATAACAACGGGACAAAACAGTACAGAACAGTAGACAGAGAATCACAGGTCACGGGCCGGGTTCAGCAACGGAAGGTCAGATCAAAGGGAAACACAGAGAATGGTCTTAGTCACAAGCCGAGTCAGAATACCAGAAGAGTCACGAGCGTATACACAGAGCTGTAGCAAGACAAAGACACAAGACACAAGTGCAAAGAGCATGTGCAGATCCCAGGCTTATATGTACTCAGCCACACCCCTCTGGGGGATGGACCTCAGAGACCTGAAGGCATAAAAGATTCCCATCATGCTCAGCAGAAATCCAAGATGGATGCTAGCACATGGAGTAACATAACCTCTGGGAAAAGGTAGGACCTTGACAGAAGGATAGAAGGAAGGAAGGAAGGAAGGAAGGAAGGGAAAGGAAAGGGAGGGAAGAAAGGAAGGAGAAAAGGGAGGAAGGAAGGAGGAAAGGAAGGAAGGAAAAGGAAAGGGTGGAAAGAAGGAAGGGGAGGGAGGAAGGGAGGGAAGGAAGGTTGGAAAGGAAGGGAAGAAAGAGAAGGACAGAAGGAAGGAGAGGAAGGAAGGGGAGGGAGGGAAGGAAGGGAGAGAGGGAAGGAAGGAAAGTGAGTGAAGGAAGGGAGGAGAGGAAGGAAGGGGAGGGAAGGAAGGAAGAAAGGAAGGGAAGGAAGGAAAGCAAGAGAAGAAAGGGAAGCAAGAGAGGAGAAGAAAGAAGGAAGGGGGAGGAAGGAAGAAGGGAAGGAGGGAGGAAGGAAGGAAGGAAGGGAAAGAAGAGTAGGGAGGGAAGAAAGGAATGAGGGAAGGAAAGAAGAGGAGGGAAGGGAGGATAGAAAGGAAGGAAGCAAGGAAGGAAGGAAGGAAAGGGAAGAGACAGGAAGGGAAAGGAGGGAAGGAGAGGAAGGAAGGAATAAAGGAGGGAGGGAAAGGAAGGGAAGGAAGGAGGGGAGGGAAGGAAAGGAAACAGAGGAAAGAAAGGAGGAAGGAAGGAGAGGAAAGGAGAGGAAAGGAAAGGAAAGGAAAGAAAAGGAAAGGAGGAAGAGGAAGGAGGGAAGGAAGGAAGGAAGGAAAGATAGAAAAAGGAGGGAATGAATGAAGGAAGGGAAGGAAGGAAAGGAAGATTGGGAAGAGAAGGGGAGGGAGAGAGGGAGGGAAGAAAGGGAAGGGAGGAAAAAAGTAAAGGATGGAGGGAGGGGAAGAAGGGAAGGAAGGAAAGGGAAGAGACGGAAGGGAGGGAAGAAAGGGAAGGAAGGAAGGAAGGAAAGGAGGAAGGAGAGAAGGAAGAAAAGAGAAGGGAATAAGGAAGGAAGGAAGGAGAGTGAAGGGAAGGAAGGAAGTAGAGAAGGAAGGAGACTGAAGGGAAGGGAGGAAGGAAGGAAGGAAGGAAGGAGAGAAGGAAGGGCTCTCACACTAATTTAGTTGATAAGTGCGTTTTGAATCACTGACCTGATCAGTAGTTTTTTACTTTTCTCTTCCACCATTGGCTCATTGCTCGTCTGAAACTCCTAAAGTATAGAATCCAGAAACAGCAAGGCTAGTAGCGTTTTCATAAGGAGGTACCAGTGACATTCCCCAAAATTCTTTTAGTTCGGGTTCCTTTTAGTGAACAAAAAAACCACTGGAGACAGAATACTAACAATGAGAATTAGCACAGTGGATAGCACTTCTACCTATCATCACTAGGGTCATTGGTTGGGATCTCAACCATGGCACTACCTGTCTGCAGTTTGCATGTTCTCCCTGTGTCTGTGTTGGTTTCCTCCGGGTACTGTGGTTTCTTTCCACACTCCAAACACATGCTGGGAGGTTAATTGGCTCCTCTCTAAATTGGCCCTAGTATGAGTGTGTATATATGTGAGTTAGGGACCTTAGATTGTATGCTCCTTGAGGGTTAGGGACTGATGTGAATGTACAATATATGTAAAAAAGGTAGAGAAACATCTGAGAAATTGAAGAGAAAACAGTTTTTGATTATACAGCACATATTCCTGAGCTTACATTTGCCTGTACAATTTGGCTTTAAAACTGAGTTAATATTAACTGCATTTCATTAAGCTGTGAGATCCTGGATGTAGAAGAGCAGTAACAACGGGCGGAGGGAAATTCCCTGTATCTGAGAAGGAAGTTGTTGTACTTCGGGGCGATGTTGGTTCACGGCTCCACAAAGTTTCACTCTGTCTTTATACATCTGTTTAATGTGGTTCATTGTTTTTTTTATTTTTTAAGCCCATTGTGAAAAGTAAAATAATATATTAATATACAAACCATATTATTAAAAAGGATTAACATGCATACCAAAACTTATTCAAACAGCACGAGAACACTGATCTCTGTCTTAGTGGTGACAATTAATTAAAAATAAGATGGCCATATCAGGGCCATCCTAATAGCATCATGTGCCTATGGAAAAAGTTTTGCACTAATGCCCCTACCAGCCTTCCCCAATTTATGCACCTACTGTCAAGAATTATAGTATAAATAGTTGATAGTACTTGCAATAAAATTGATTTTAATCAATAAAAAAGGTCATAGGTCAAAAGCTAATCAACAAAAAGGGCACAGGACTGGGAAGGTGGGGGGGCAGGAAGGCACAGTACAGGGGGGCGTAAGGAGGGTACAATACTGGGATAAGGAGAGCACAGTACAGGTTCTGTGATGCTGCCTAGGCCTTCCTGGGACAGCTTAGTGAAAAGTGTGACTGTCCCAGCAAATCCGGGACATTTGGAAAATATGGTTTAATGCAAGATTATCATGGGGCCTCCATGCACCTGGGGTCCATGGGCAGTGGCTAGGGGTGCCCATGAATTAAGACAGCCCTGGGCCATATATGAACAGAGAATATCGATTTCACAATAACCAGTAGAGAAAAACAGGGCTTTCAGTTGTTGAGCTATTTCTGAAAATGATAGATGTCTGGCTGCTGTGCTAACCTTCTGGCTTTAGGCTTTCTAAGTCTTTGGTATGCAAATCAGAAAAGTCAAAGTAAAGTCCTTATCTGCATCCTTGTTCTGGGTTAGAAACTCAAGCTACTAAAATTGGTAGGTTTGATCTTTATTGAACTGTTTTATTTGTCCAGCTTGGCACAATGTGAGTATGTGAGTATGCATCTCTCTTATCTGATGGGCCGCTGGGGAGGTTGACAATCACTGTAGTGCAAGCTTCCCTTCGGCACACTTATAAGCTGGTGCAGTCTGTTCTTCAGGTATTTGACAGGTACCAGCTTCCACTTCCACTGCGATTGGCTAGGCTAGATGAGAGAGTCCCATACACCAGCCAAACAAGTGAACACTGACATTCTTCTCACATCTGCTACTTTCCTGCACACAGTTGCGTACATTGCATATAATTAACACGTGTTGCAGCCTAGTTCCCTCGGCTACTACTTTTGAACACGGTGCCTCCCATCAATGTCCATCAGTGCCACCCATCAGTGCCCAGCAGTGCAACCCACCAGTGCCCAGCAGTGCCTCCCACCAGTGCCCAGCAGTGCCACCCATTCGTGCTTCCCAGCAGTGCCACCCAGCTGTTGTGCCCATCAGTGCTCAGCAGTTCCACCCACCAGTGCCCAGCAGTGCCTCCCACCAGTTCCCAGCGGTGCCACCCATTCGTGCTGCCCAGCAGTGCCACCCAGCTGTTGTGCCCATCAGTGCTCAGCAGTTCCACCCACCAGTGCCCAGCAGTGCCTCCCACCAGTTCCCAGCGGTGCCACCCACCAGTGCTGCCCAGTAGATGCACCCATCAGTGTCCAGCAGTATCGACCAGCAGTGCAGCCAGTCAGTGTCTTCAGTTAGTGCCACCAGTCAGTGCCGCCACTCAGCGCTGCCCATTAGTGCCGCCTATCACTGCCCATCATTGCTGCATATCAGTGCCTCCTCATCAATGCCCACCAGTGCCGCCTCATCAGTACCACCTCATCAGTGCAGCCTATCAGTTCCCACCAGTGCTGCCTATCTGTGCCACCTCATCAGTGCCCATCAGTACTGCCTATCAGTGCCCATCAGTGCTGCCTATCAGTGCAGCCTCATCAACGCACATCAGTGAAGGAGAAAAAGCACCTGTTTGCAAATTTTATAATAGAAACAAAGAATAACTTTTTTTTTTCAAATCATTTCCTCTCGTTTTGTTTATAGTGCAAAAAATAAAACACCCAGTGGCGAATATATACCATAAAAAGAAAGCTCTAATTTTGTGAAAACGATGCTAAAAATTTCATATGGGTACAGTGTTGCATGACCGCGCAATTGTCATTTAAAGCGCAACAGTGCTGAAAGCTGAAAATTGACCTGGAAAATTGACCCTCTTTCACCACATGAGGGCGCATGATCTCCATCTTTCCCAGCTATTTCCATGACCAGACCAGAAAGGAGAGGGGAATCTTCAGGATATACAGTTGCAAGAAAAAGTATGTGAACCCCTTGGGATTCCGTGGAATTTTGCATGAATTGGGCATAAAATGTGCTCTGAACGTCATCTAAGTCACAACAATAGAAGAACACAGTCTGCTGAACATAATACTACACAAACATTAGATGTTGCCATGGTTTAATTGCACATAACATGTAAACATACACAGTGCAGGGAGGAAAAAGTATGTGAACCTTTGGACTTAATAACTGGTTGACCCTCCTTTGGCAGCAATAACCTCAACCCAACGTTTCCTGTAGTTGCAGATCAGACCTGCACAATGATCTGGAGTAATTTTGGACCACTCCTCTTCACAAAAATGTTTCAGTGTAGCAATATTCTTGGGATGTCTGGTGTGAATCGCTCTCTTAAGGTCATGCCACAGCATTTCAGTCGGGTTGAGGTCAGGACTCTGACTGGGCCACTCCAGAAGGCGTATTCTGTGCTGTTGCAGCCATTGTTTTGTTGAATTACTTGTATGCTTTGGGTCATTGTCCTGTTGCATCACCCATCCTCTGCGGAGCTTCAGTTGGCGGACAGATGGTCGTAAGTTTTCCTGCAAAATGTCTTGATAAACTCTGGAATTCATTTTCCCATCAATGACAACAATCCATCCAGGCCCTGAGGCAGCAAAGCAGCCCCAAACCATGATGCTCCCTCCGCCATGTTTTACAGTGGGGATGAGGTTTTGATGTTGGTGTGCTGTGTCTTTTTTTCTCCACACATAGTCCCCTTTGAAAACGTGCAGTTGCCACGAAACGCGTTAGGAGATGCTATTTGACCCACAACCACTACCCACATGGTCCACACCTTGACACGGGCGGCCATCTTTGGAAGTGTATATTGCACCATGTAAGTGCGTTTTTTGTTTACTACTCCATAATAAAAGTTATCACACTATCGGAAGCCTCTCTTTTGGGTTATTTCTGAGCCCTGAAGGTGATTCCTGGTCCTTGAGCGCACATCGCACCCCGGGAGGTCGCTGACACAAGGATTCTACTGCATACCGGATGAACGTTTACTCCACCGGATACCTGGGAATTCCATTACTGGAGAGGACACGGATGACTCTGGTGACCATAGTAGAGACGACCACCATTCCGGCAGGTTCCCTGATCCAGTGACCAGGAGTAGGTCATTTTACTCCAATGCGCTTTTATTTGCGCTATCTGGTTAGTGCATTCCACAGCCATATTTCCTACCACAGATGTCACAGATTTACGTCACTCCGATGATAGATTGACTTTGACACCTTTATCACCATTTATACCTTCTTAACCATGAGAATGTTATAATATTAGTTGCATAAGACTATTATGATAGCTGCGTTTATATCTTATTAAGTGGTCACTCCGTATTATGAGATAGATCTATTCACTCTAGCGCTGCATGTTTTTGTATATGATTGTCCACCACGAGGCGTTTTGGAGGCTTGCCTTTCATGCCAGCTGCTTCTCTATTTCGCTCTAAAAACTGTCCAGCGCTCGTTATACTCCTTTTTCCACATAGTGTTGTGTGTTCTTCCCAAACAACTCAATCTTGGTTTCATCTGTCCACAGTATATTTTGCCAGTAGTGCTGTGGAACATCCAGGTGCTCTTTTGCAAACTTCAAACGTGCTGCAATATTCTTTTTGGACAGCAATGGCTTCCTCCGTGGTGTCCTCCCATGTACTCCATTCTTGTTTAATGTTTTCCTTATTGTAGATGTGTCAACAAAAATGTTAGCATGTGCCAGAGATTTCTGTAGGTCTTTAGCTGACACTCTGGGATTCTTCTTTACCTCATGCAGCATTCTGCGCTGTGCTCTTGCAGTCATTTTTACAGGACGACCACGCCTAGGGAGAGTAGCAACAGTGCTAAACTTTCTCCATTTGTAGACAGTCTGTCTTACTGTGGACACATGAACATCAAGGCTTTTGGAGATACTTTTGTAACCCTTTCCAGCTTCATGCAAGTCAACAATTCTTGATCGTAGGTCTTCTGAGAGCTCTTTTCTGAGAGGTATGGTTCACATCAGACAGTGCTTCTTGAAACCAGTAAACCCAAAACAGGTGTGTGTTTTTTAAGGGCAAGACAGCTGTCAGCAACACATTCAATATCATCACACTGATTGGACTCAAGGTTGGCTCACTCCTGACTCCAATTAGCTCTGGGAGAAGTCATTAAGCTAGGACCTCACATACTTTTTCCTCCCTGCACTGTGAATGTTTACATGTTATGGGCAATTAAACCATAGCAATATCTAATGTTTGTGTAGTATTATGTTCAGCAGACTGTGTTCTTCTATTGTTGTGACTTAGATGATGTTCAGAGCACATTTTATGCCCAATTCATGCAAAACTCCACGTAATCCCAACGGGTTCACATACTTTTTCTTGCAACTGTATATTCACATGCGTATTACTTTTACGCTTTCTGGTTAGTGCGCATTCCTATCATTTGCACTGGGAATCAAGGAGCACCTTTATTGGACTGTGTTTTATTATTATTATTCATGATTTATTAACAGTGCTGCATTTTTGTATATATATTAATTTTTTACATTTGTACATTCGTTATCCGTGACACGTAACAAACTCGCTGGCCATTAGGAAATGTAGGCATACTGTAAAGCTACAATGTATCATAAAGATACGTCACGTGTAGAAGATGAGAGATTGCTAAAAATGTGAGCGTGTTTCACCAGGAAATTTCTGTCTAAGGAGAGCCCCCATGTGAGTAATAGCAGAACATGGACATTGAACGGAATAATAATAGACACAGGCTGAAGTTCAAGGGATCATAAAACAGAAACTGAGATAAAGACCGTCATCAAGTCAAATATTAGCTAATGGTGCCTGCAATAAACTAAAATATGCCGGATAGAACTTCCTGAAACCTGCCATCATTTCCCATTGGACAAACACATGGAAAATGAATCAGTGAAACCTAGTAAACTGTTTCACAACATAGAGCGATGCTGTGCAGAGACCAATAATTCAGAATTAGGTTGCCCACTGTGGGTTCTATTTGGCTGCAATCACTTACCAGCTTTGCTTGCGCCTCATTTATTACAAATAGCTAAGCCACTTGACCTCCAGATGGTTTCACCTCCTTCGTGATTGGGGAATTTTTTACCATTCGGCACTGCTCTACTTTAACGTGCAATTGCTCGGTAATGCGACACTGTATGCAATTTAAATTTATATAATTTTATTTCACACAAATAGAGCTTTCTACTGGTGGTATGTGATCACTATTGAATAAAATTTATAAAACAAAAAAGAAATGAAAATATATATATAAAATTAAAGGAACACTTTTTAGTCAGAGTATACCATCAAGGCAATGAAACTCCTGGGATATTGATCTGGTCAGTTAAGTAGCAGAGGGGGGTGTTAATCAGTTTAAGATGCTTTGGTGTTAATGAAATTAACAACAGGTGCACTAGATGGGCAACAATGGGATGACCCCTAAAACCAGAATTGAATAAAATTTATAAAACAAAAAAGAAATAAAAATATATATATATAAAATGAAAGGAACACTTTTTAGTCAGAGTATACCATCAAGTCAATGAAACTCCTGGGATAATGATCTGGTCAGTTAAGTAGCAGAGGGGGTTGTTAACCAGTTTAAGATGCTTTGGTGTTAATGAAATTAACAATAGGTGCACTAGATGGGCAACAATGGGATGACCCCTAAAACCGGAATGGTTTTACAGGTGGAGGCCACTGACATTTTTTCCCTACTCATCTTTTCTGACTGTTTCACTAGCTTTGCATTTGGCTAGGGTCAGTGTCACTACTGGTAGCATGAGGCGATACCTGGACCCTACAGAGGTTGCACAGGCAGTCCAACTCCTCCACATCAATGGCACATCAATATATGCCATTGCCAGAAGGTTTGCTGTGTCTCCCAGCACAGTCTCAAAGCATGGAGGAGATTCCAGGAGACAGGCAGTTATACTTGGAGAGCTGGACAGGGCCGTAGAAGGTCCTTAACCCATCAGTAGGACCGGTATTTGCTCCTTTGTGCAAGGAGGAACAGGTTGAGCACTGCCAGAGCCCTACAAAATGACCTCCAGCAGGCCACTGGTGTGAATGTCTCTGACCAAACAATCAAAAACAAACTTCATGAGGATGGCCCAAGGACCCGACATCCTCTAGTGGGTCCTGTGCTCGCTGCCCGGCACCATAGAGCTCGATTGGCATTTGCCATTGAACACCAGAAGTGGCAGGTCCGCCACTGGAGCCCTGTGCTTTTCACAGATGAGAGCAGGTTCACCCTGAGCACATGTGACAGACGTGAAAGGGTCTGGAGAAGCCATGGAGAACCTTATGCTGCCTATAACATCATTCAGCATGACCGTTTTGGTGGTGGGTCAGTTATGGTCTGGGGAAGCATGTCCATGGAGGGATGCACAGACCTCTACAGGCTAGACAATGGCACCCTGACTGCCATTTGGTATCTGGATGAAATCCTTGGACCCATTGTTGGACCCTACGCTGGTGCAGTGGGTCCTGGGTTCCTCCTGGTGTATGACAATGCCCGGCCTCATGTGGAGAAAGTATGCAGGCAGTTCCTGGAGGATGAAGGAATTGATACCATTGAATGTCCCCCACGCTCGTCTGACCTAAATCCAATAGAACACCTCTGGGATGTCATGTTTCGGTCCATCCGACACTGCCAGGTTGCATCTCAGACTGTTCAGGAGCTCAGCGATGCCCTGGTCCAGATCTGGGAGGAAATACCCCAGGACACCATCCGTTGTCTCATTAGGAGCATGTCCCGACGTTGTCAGGCATGCATACAAGCACGTGGGGGCCATACAAACTACTGAGGACCATTTTGAGTTGATGTAATAAAATTTCAGCAAAATGGACTAGCCTTTGATTTTTGGAGTGTTGATAATTTTCATTTCCATCAAACGATGGGACATCTTTACATTCCTAACACATTAATAAATAAATTACCCAGTCCATATCAGTATAACTATCCAGCATGAGATTTTTCCCCATTGAGATCTGATGTGTTTTCAAGGTGTTCCTTTAATTTTTTTGAGCAGTATATTTCCCCTACTTTCTGTTATAAAACATATCCAATAACAAAAATAAAAAATAAATCACATTTCTTCTTAAATTTAGGCCAAATTCCATTCTGCTACATGTCTTGGGTATAAAAAAAAGTCCCATTGATTGTTTTGTGTGAAAGTTATAGTGTGTACAAACAATGGTAAATACTGTATGCTGGAATTTACATAGCTATGATGCTATACATGTAATGGTGATCAGTGGCTTATACTGGGACTGTGATAGTGTAGCCGGCAATCTGGCACTAACAGATACTCACTGGGAGGTACACTAACTGACTAGCTGACAAGGACATCACTAGTGGCACTAATACACTGATCAGTGCTAATACTATACACTGTCGCTGTACTAATGGCACTGGCTGGGAAGGGGTTAACATCAAACAGCAATCAAAGGGTTAACTGTGTGCCTAACATTGTGAAATGTGTGTTATATGTGCTGCTTTTACTTACGGTTTTGGCTGTTTTTCACCCTGCTTTGTCTAATTAAGTGCAAGGATAATTAAAAAAAACCCACAAGTTTTGCTCTCACATGATTGGATGATTGAAGTCAGCACAACTTCACAATAATGTGAAGTTATGCTGACTTTATAACCACTGACAGGTTGACAAGTGAAAAACATTGATTATCTTGTTGCAATGGCATCTGAAAGTCGGTGGGATATATTAGGTAGCAAGTAAACATGTTGTCCCTAAAGTTGATGTGTTGAAAAAGGAAAAAATTGTCATTGTAGTTGATTGTGTTAGGGGCTGTGCCAGGGGCGGACTGACAACTCATGGGGCCCCCGGGCAATAGGGGATCATGGGGCCCCTGTGTCCTTGCCCAAACTCAAAAAAGCCTATGAAAAAGGTACCAGGGGCATCTCGTGGGGGGCCCCCTACTGACCCTGGGCCCTCGGGCAATGCCCGAGTTTACAAATGGTCAATCCGCCCCTGGGCTGTGTAGCCTGAGACTGGTCAGGGTGCCCATGCTGACCCGTGCCCACAGCCAAAAGTGCCTACAATGGGTACAAGATGATCAGAACAAAGAAAGAAGGTGACCTGGTCTGATGAATCATGTTTTTTTTACATCATGTGGATGACTGGGAGTGTGTTCTTCCCTTACCTGGGGATGAGATGGCACCAGGATGCAGAATGGGAAGAAGACAAGCCAGCGGAGGTAGTGTGATGCTTTGGGCAATGTTCTGCTGGGAAACTTTGGGTCCTCCCATTCATGTGGAAGTTACTTTGGCACATACCACTTACCTAAACACTGATGGTGACCAAGTACACTCCTTTATGGAAACGTCATTAGCTGATGGCAGTGGCCTCTTTCAGCAGGAAAATGCACCCTGCCACACTGGTCAAAGAAAGATTTGGGGAGCCCAAGAACAAGTCTGAGTTGTTGGATTGGCCTCCGAATTCTCCAGATCTCAATTAATTGAGCATCTGTGAAATGTGCTGGAAAAACAAGTCCAATAGGCTCCACCTCTCAATTTACAGGACTTAAAGGATCTGCTACTGATGGCTTGGTGCCAGATACCACAGCATACCTTCAGAGGTCTACTGGAGTCCATAGCTTGTCTAAATTTGAATTGATTTGAATGAGTTTAGAAAAGATGACTTTCTGATGTTCTTTGGAAGTGAATTCCAGAATTTTGGGGCATAGGAGGAAAAGGCTTTGTAAGTAAGAGGGGGGGGGGGGGCAAACAGAAGACCAGAATTTTAGGTGCAGATGTTCCGGGTGGGGGGTTTAAAGGAATAAGTTGAATAAGTGCTAAATGGTTAGCACTTCCGCCTGGCAGTACTAGGGTCGTTGGTTCGAATCCCAGCCACGGCACCACCTGCCTGGAGTTTGCATGTACTCCCTGTGCCTGCGTGGGTTTCCTCCGGGTGCTCCGGTTTCCTCCCACACTCCAAAGACATACTGGTAGGTTAATTGGATCCTCTCTAAATTGGCCTTAGTATGTATGAATGTGAGTTAGGGACCTTAGATTGTACACCCCTTGAGGGTTATGGACTGATGTGAATGTACAATATATATGTAAAGTGCTGCGTAAATTGACGGCGCTATATAAGTACCTGAAATAAATAAATAAAAAAAGTTCAGATAGAGGCATGCCAAGCCACGAAGAGCCTTATAGGTGAGCGAGAGGATCCTAAAGTCTATGTGAAACTTGATGGGTAGTCAGTGCAAGGTCTCCAGGATAGGGGCAATCACCTGTACTGGTCCTAGTCAGGATTCTGGCTGCAGAATTTTGTACATATTGTAGTTGATTAACCTCCCTGGCGGTATTCCCGAGTGTAGCTCGGGGTAACATTTCAGTACCAAAAGCGGTAACCCCGAGCTACACTCGGGCTTACCCTGCGGCACTGCTCCGGCATGTGTTCTTCACTTACCTTACCCTGCGCTCCCACGATGTGTCCCCTGCAGCGTCCCCGGCCATCTCCTCCGGCCGATGCCGGCATCCGGCTTCTGTGTCCTGTCCCTGTGACGTCGGGACGTACGGGCGCCGCCGCCGCCGGCGGCGGGAAATTTAAAAATTTTAAAAAATGTCATTTTTTTTTTTTTACATTTTACATAGTAAAACATTGCTGTCTCAACCAATTTCACATACATTTTGTCCCGAGTGCTTTGTCCGGCGCCCTGCCTGCATTTTGTCTGTTCTTTCTGCCTGGAAACTGAGAAATGTCCATGGCATCCAAAAAGTGTCCCTTTAGGTCAAAAGCGGTTTAGATCAGCTAGAGAACAGCAATAGTAAATCAGAACCACTTGCAGAATTGAGTGATAATGATTCGTGGGGGAAATTCGTCATCAGACACTGAAAACGATTTTGCGACTGAGCTCAGCGATGTGCGAACTTGGAGCTATATTTCACATTTCAGTGTTTTTGGTTTGATTATATTATTGAATTAAATTTTTTATTATTTTTATATTATTTTTATGATTATTTATTAAATTATAATTTATGATTTTGTGTTTCAAATTTTATCATACCCGGGATGTTTACTAGACTCTTGTTCGGACAGATTTCAGTGAGTTTTTCCTAAAAATTACAGCCTACAATAAAAAAAATACATATTTCCATGCAAAAAAATGGTACCGCTTTCAGCACCAAAAATCTGAAATAATCATACCGCCAGGGAGGTTAATAGTAGATTTAGGTACACCAGCGAGTAGAGCATTGCAGTTGTTAAGTTGGGAGAACGCAGAGGTATGGATGAGATGAGCTTTTCAGCTACAGTGTATAACAGTGTTTGAACAATATGATCCATAGGACGGCTGGAAAATTACTGTATTGTTTAAGTGAAATGATGTCTGTGCCCTCGGGGTGAAGAAAGACATTTTCTGCTTCCTTGTACTGTATACACATTGTTGTCATTGAGGCAAAGAGAATCTGGTTTCATTTCCTCGTAGGCACATTGTCATCGCTGAGTAATACAATCAATGTTAAACTTTGCTTGGAAGACTTCAGGAATAACTACAACACCATCTATTGGCCATCTAACATATCCAACCAAGAACAGAAAGTGAGGAAGGGGAACCGGGTGGACTGGAATCCTCCAGAGAATGACTATAATCTGGGGCGGACTGACCATTTGGAAACTCGGGCACTGCCCAAGGGCCCGGGGTCAGTAGGGGGCCCCATGAGATGCCCCTGGTACCTTTTTCATAGGCTTTTTTGAGTTTGGGCAAGCACACAGGGGCCCCATGATCCCTTGTTGCCCGGGGGCCCCATGAGTTGTCAGTCCGCCCCTGACTATAATAAAATAGATTGAAGCATCAAGACTTATTTTATAGGATAAAATGCAATAACCCTCAACAACTGGAGTTACTAAATTACTTCTTTGACTACAGGAAAATGTTTTCTTCAATTTGCATATCATCTTACTTCTTGGTACCACCTTTTTAAAGGATCAACAATAATATGCTCAGTGATAAATAAATATCATAAATCCTTTCCTCAGATCTATGAATATAATCAAAATAAAGTCCAAAAATTAAAATAAATCAAAAATATCTCAAAAATATCATATGTCCCTTTTAACAAAAATAAAAATAAATCAATAAATCCGAGTGTTTTATTTTTGTTAAAAGGGACATATGATATTTTTGAGATATTTTTGATTTATTTTAATTTTTGGACTTTATTTTGATTATATTCATAGATCTGAGGAAAGGATTTATGATATTTATTTATCACTGAGCATATTATTGTTGATATTTGTACACCTCTAAGGGTAGGGGTGAAGTGTGCTCAAAAGAAATTGGGGATTAATAGTGATTTATATTTATTATTATTATAACACCTTTTTAAAGTGTTTATATAGAGAAAAACTTTTTTTTAAGTGTAGAATACAGTGGGGAAGGGTTTTTAGTGCTGTCTATGTCTGGGGAGAGTCACCCTTTTTAGATGCTATAACTTTCACACAAAGCAATCAATATACACTTATTGGGATTTTTTTAACCAAAAATATGCAGCAGAATACATTTTGGCCTAAATTTATGACGAAATTTTAGTTTTTTGGGATATTTTTTATGATCGAAATGAGAAAAAATAGTTTAAAAAAAAAAAATTTCTTCAAAATGTTTTTGGTTATGGCGCCAAAAATAAAAAGCGCACAGGTGATCAAATACCACCAAAAGAAAGCTCTATTTGTGTAAAAAAAGGACATAAATGTAATTTATGTACCGTATTGCATGACCGCGCAATTGTCCGTTAAACTATTGCAGCGCTGTATAGCACAGAAATGGCGTAAATTGCAGTATCTATACCATAATTTGTAGACGCTATAACTTCCACACAAAGCAATCAATATACACTTACTGGGATTTTTTTTACCAAAAACATGGAGCAGAATACATTTTGGCCTAAATTAATAATTAACTTCGAGTTTACTATATATTTTTTATAGCCGAAAGTAAAAAATAAAGTTTTTCGTCAACATTTTTGGCCTTTTTTTTGTTTATAGCGCAAAAAATAAAAAGCGCACAGGTGATCAAATACCACCGACAGAAAGCTCTATTTGTGTGAAAAAAAGGACATAAATTTCATTTGGGTGCAGCATTGCATGACCGCGCAATTATCAGTTGCAAAAAGAGGCAGGGCCGAGTAGCAAAAACAGGCCTGGTCATTAAGGGGGGTAAATCCTCTGGTGGGCAAGTGGATATGTGATTATGCTTCTTCGGGTAAGGGGCCCATGCGCATGCGCCAGCTTACCAGCACTTCCATTGGCTCTTGTACATGTCAATCTCTGGGTCCTGGCCAGCACTTTATGGCTGGGACTGGGTGATCGTTGGAGCAAATGACAGGAGAGAGATCTGGGAATGTAAACAACACAGATCTCTCTTCTGTCAGTGGGGATATGCTGTTTTTTTTATCTCCCTGCAAAGCAGGGAGATAAAATCCAGCACATCCCCTAATAAACACCACACAGTCCACAGTGCACACCAATACATTCCATAGCACACAGTTAACCCTTTGATCAACCCAGATGTTAACCCCTTCCTGCCCAGTGTCCAGTGACAGTGCCACTGAAGATGCCAGTGGCAGTTAGTCAGCTCCCAACCAGTGTCAGTTAGCGTCAGAATGCCTGCCGTACTATCACAGTCCTGTTATAAGTTGCTTATACTAGTATTTAAAAAAACAATTCCAGTATCTATGCCATTGTTTGTAGACGTTATACTGTAATTTTCACACAAACCAATTAATATACACTTATTGGGATTTCTTTCTTTTTTTCACCAAAGACATGTAGCAGAATACATTTTGGCCTAAATTTATAAAGTTTTTCTTTCTTTTTTATTGGCTATGTGTTATAGCAAGAAGTAAAGAATATATATATATATATATATATATATATATATATACATACATATATATATATATATTTAATTTTGGTTTTTTTTTTTCATTTATAGCCCAAAAAATAACAAACCCAGTGACAATCAAATACCACCAAAAGCAAGCTCTGTGTGAAAAAAAATGAAATAAATGTAATTTGTGTACAGTGTTGCATGACCACACAATTGTCAGTTAAAATAGCGCAGCACCGTTTAGCAAACAATTGCCTAGTCATGAAGGGGGGTAAATCTTCCGGAGGGCAAGTGGTTAACTGGTGAATTCCCCTTACTTTACAGAAATTTCTTTTAAAAACTGGGGGTAAACACTGCTTCTTCAAATGATATTCCTAGGGTATTATCATTCTAAAAGAAACTAGAACACTTGCATAGAAAAACAGGACATTAAAGTGTTACTAAACCCACAACAGTAAAATCATTCTGTATATGCAGTAAAGCATGCTTGTTATACTCACCTAAGGGGTTAATCCTCTGCATTGTGTAAAAAGGCCTTTGGTCCCTATTGCTCTGTTCGTCCCCTTGTTTAAGTGACCACCTCTTATCTCCTGATAAGACAGATTGAACGCACATGCTCAGTTTGGTGTGTATTGCTTGAAAGGTTTTTTTTTTTTTTCTTTCTTTTCTTGGGAGAGTGCATGTGGTCATCACAGGGCCAATCAGCACTGGTCAGAGAGGGGTCAGGGGTTTTGCATCCTCCAAGAGCAGAAAGAAAACTCCTCCTACAAGCTTTAGCTAGTTCTTGGCTGAATACTGATAGAAGCCACAAGACTGCTATATACTACTGATGAGAAAAGGTATTTAGCAGTTTATATTTACTAAAATAATTACATTTCCATGTTCTGTGTACTGTGGGAGACCAGATATAGTGAATGCAGGGTGCGGGGAGACCGGATATAGTGAATGCAGGGTCCGGGGAGACCAGATATAGTGAATGTAGGGTCTGGGGAGACCAGATATAGTGAATGCAGGGTCCGGGGAGAGTGGATATAGTGAATGCAGGTTCTGGGGAGACCGGATATAGTGAATGCAGGGTCCGGGGAGACCGGATATAGTGAATGCAGGGTCCGGGGAGACCGGATATAGTGAATGCAGGGTCCGGGGAGACCGGATATAGTGAATGCAGGGTCCTGGGAGACCGGATATAGTGAATGCAGGGTCCGGGGAGACCAGATATAGTGAATGCAGGGTCCGGGGAGAGCAGATATATTGAATGCAGGGTCCAGGGAAACCAGATATAGTGAATGCAGTGTCCGGGGAGACCAGATATAATGGATGCAGGGTCCGGAGAGACCAGATATAGTGAATGCAGGGTCCGGGGAGACCAGATATAGTGAATGCAGGGTCCGGGGAGACTGGATATAGTGAATGCAGGGTCCGGGGAGACCGGATATAGTGAATGCAGGGTCCTGGGAGACCGGATATAGTGAATGCAGGGTCCGGGGAGACCAGATATAGTGAATGCAGGGTCCGGGGAGAGCAGATATATTGAATGCAGGGTCCGGGGAGACCAGATATAGTGGATGCAGGGTCCGGGGAGAGCAGATATAGTGAATGCAGGGTCCGGGGAGAGCAGATATAGTGAATGCAGGGTCCGGGGAGACCAGATATAGTGAATGCAGGGTCCGGGGAGACCAGATATAGTGAATGCAGGGTCCGGGGAGACCAGATATAGTGAATGCAGGGTCCGGAGAGACCGGATATAGTGAATTCAGGGTCCTGGGTTTAATATCACTTTAAATATAGCACCCAGAAAAGACCACATATGAAAGAGAGATTTTCTTAATTAAAAAAAACTAAATTTTATTAACAATTAGATTGGAAGATCAGATCAAACATTATATTGATTATTATTATTTAACATTATATTTGCTCTGATCTTTTAAACTAATCATTAATAACATTTTGTACTTTTTGAACAAAAATGTCTCATATATGTGATCATTTTTGGGTGTTCCATTTAAAGTCACTTTTTTTTTTAATTCAGGTAGTCTATTTAGAGAGATTTCCTCTTACGTCCAACTGATGCCGGTAATATAAAATTGTTGTCATGCTCTGCTGACCTCAGCTTGATGGGTTTTAGTTCTCACTTCTAGTTTCGTTAGGTATGAAAAGACAATGGAACCTGAAATAAATGTCATTGTTTCACACGCTGCAGGTTTCAAAACCTAAAATCAAAGCCTTATCACCATCTTTCTGTCTCCTTTTATTGTGATATATTTAAAGTATATGTAAACCCTCACCATGTAAAACCCATTCAGTTTAAAATAGAAATGAAAGGCAAAACATTTATGTATAGGTATGAAAAACATTATAAAAACTTTTTTCTTCTTTTTATAAGTGATCACAAATCCTCTGTTCTCAGAAGCATCAGGAACTCAGGGAGGAGAAGCAGCAGTACACTGGTCTTCCCAGTGAATGGCTGTGCTGGGGGTTGCGCGTGCCAAGACAAGTCTGATCATTGGAGGAGAGAAGGCAGCGTTTCCAGCACAGTTAGAGAACTGACCATGCTGCGCTCTTATGCCTAGTGTGGTCAGTTTTAATAGGAATGCAGAGGGACTGGCAGGAACACCAGGGATTTCACACAAGGAAAGCAATACAAAGAGAACAGGATACATTTTCATACAAGTACATGGTACAGCAGGCACATATCAGGAATAGGAAATGTTGGGTCTGCATATTCTTTAGCTGTCACTCTACCGGTAATGTATTCTACAGGCTACTAATATGAACTGATGTTGGAATTGTGAATAAAGTGCCACAGTATACCTTCATTGACATCTCAACTTCCAGGGATGTACCCCAGTTCCCAAATACTCAGTACAGAGTCATCCTGAAAGCTGGTATCACATGGGGTTAAGTCGGCCATACACTGTCTGACAGCTCTGCCAGCATGCCCCGGTCGATGACGTCACAAGGGGACATGGTCACCCAGTGATATCACCAGATGGACCTGCCCCTTATTTATTTAGGGACTTTCAGGCGGCGGAGCTGTCAGATGGTGGGAACCTTCATCAAAAGCGGAGCCTTTTTTTTTCCGGCCGGCAGTGGCGGCGGGCATCATGGTTGACGATGGATCTACACGGGGGGGCTTTTTTATTTGTTTTGTTTTTTTAATAAAGAACTTGTCAACCATTGCTTCCTGTGTTTTTTTACACTACACTTTTATTTTCGGTGAATGAGTAGGGGTAACATGTACCCCATACTCATTCACATGGGGGGGGGGGGCAGGATCTGGGGGCCCCCTTGTTAAAGGGGGTTTCCAAATTCTGATAAGCACCCCCCATATTTCTGTTACATCGACAGGAAGGGGTTAACATTCATAGATAACACCAGGGATAGTTTATCCAGAGAAAATCTGATTGCCTTCTGGGGGATTTTTTTGCTCCTGCTGGAGCAGCTTGGATCATGCTTTACAGGGTTTTCTATTCTGTTTATTTATTTTTTCTATTGGTTGAACTAGATGGTCTTTTTACAATCTGATTAACCCCTTTACGCCGGTACCTCCTGGTCCTTTAAGAAGTTTTAGATGCCGGGAAGCAGAGTGGGGTTTGTGATCATGTGACCGCCGTGATTGTCTGTTACTGAAGTCACATGATTGGAAAGCTCCCAGTCACAAGTAGAGATCTGGAGTTTTCCATTAGTTGCCAGTAACTGTGCTAGGAGTGCGCACTTGCGCTCTCTCGGCACATTTCTGTTTTTTTTTGGGTTTTTTTCGGTATGCATATTTGTGGTCTCCCAGCAAACAAAATCCTCCTTTGTATTAAAAGAAGTATAGACTCCAAAAAGAGAGATATAATTTCCCTCAGTACAAATCATTAGTAAGACCTCATCTGGAATATGCAGTTCAGTTTTGGGCACCAATTCACAAAAAGAACATTGGGGAACTGGAGAAAGTACAGAGAAAGGCAACCAAACTGATAAGAGGCATGGAGGAGATCAGCTGTGAGGAAAGATTAGAGGAACTGAATTTATTCTCTCTTGAGAAGAGGAGATTAAGGGGGGATATGATCCCCATGTATAATACATAAGGGGGGATATGATCTCCATGTATAATACATAAGGGGGGATATGATCTCCATGTATAATACATAAGGGGGATATGATCTTCATGTATAATACATAAGGGGGGATATGATCACCATGTATAATACATAAGGGGGGGATATGATCTCCATGTATAATACATAAGGGGGATATGATCTCCATGTATAATACATAAGGGGGATATGATCTCCATGTATAATACATAAGGGGGGATATGATCACCATGTATAATACATAGGGGGGGATATGATCTCCATGTATAATGCATAAGGGGGATATATGATCTCCATGTATAATACATAAGGGGGATATGATCTTCATGTATAATACATAAGGGGGGATATGATCACCATGTATAATACATAAGGGGGGATATGATCTCCATGTATAATACATAAGGGGGGATATGATCACCATGTATAATACATAAGGGGGATATGATCTCCATGTATAATACATAAGGGGGATATGATCTTCATGTATAATACATAAGGGGGATATGATCTTCATGTATAATACATAAGGGGGGATATGATCTCCATGTATAATACATAAGGGGGGATATGATCTCCATGTATAATACATAAGGGGGAATATGATCTCCATGTATAATACATAAGGGGGGATCTAATCTCCATGTATAATACATAAGGGGGGATATGATCTCCATGTATAATACATAAGGGGGGATATGATCTCCATGTATAATACATAAGGGGGAATATGATCTCCATGTATAATACATAAGGGGGGATATGATCTCCATGTATAACACATAAGGGGGATATGATCTCCATGTATAATACATAAGGGGGGATATGATCTCCATGTATAATACATAAGGGGGGATATGATCTCCATGTATAATACATAAGGGGGATATATGATCTCCATGTATAATACATAAGGGGGATATGATCTTCGTGTATAATACATAAGGGGGACTATGATCACCATGTTTAATACATAAGGGGGGATATGATCAACATGTATAATACATAAGGGGGACTATGATCAACATGTATAATACATAAGGGGGGATATGATCAACATGTATAATACATTAGGGGGGCTATGATCACCATGTTTAATACATAAGGGGGGATATGATCACCATGTATAATACATAAGGAGGGATATGATCTCCATGTATAATACATAAGGGGGGATATGATCTCCATGTATAATACATAAGGGGGGATATGATCTCCGTGTATAATACATAAGGGGGAATATGATCTCCGTGTATAATACAAAAGGGGGGATATGATCAACATGTATAATACATAAGGGGGATATGATCAACATGTATAATACATAAGGGGGATATGATCAACATGTATAATACATTAGGGGGGCTATGATCACCATGTATAATACATAAGGGGGGATATGATCACCATGTATAATACATAAGGGGGGATATGATCTCCATGTATAATACATAAGGGGGGATATGATCTCCATGTATAATACATAAGGGGGGATATGATCTCCATGTATAATACATAAGGGGGGGATATGATCTCCATGTATAATACATAAGGGGGGATATGATTAACATGTATAATACATAAGGGGGGATTTGATCTCCATGTATAATACATAAGGGGGGATATGATCTCCATGTATAATACATAAGGGGGGATATGATCTCCATGTATAATACATAAGGGGGGGATATGATCTCCATGTATAATACATAAGGGGGGATATGATTAACATGTATAATACATAAGGGGGGATTTGATCTCCATGTATAATACATAAGGGGGATATGATCTCCATGTATAATATATAAGGGGGGACATGATCTCCATGTATAAATACATCAGTGGTTCATATAGTGAACTCGGTGTAGAGCTATTCACCCTGAGGTCATCACAGAGGACAAGGGGGCACTCTTTACGTCTGGAGGAAAACAAATGTAATCTCCAAACACGGAAAGGTTTCTTCACAGTAAGAGCTGTGAAAACGTTGAATAGACTCCCTCAAGAGTTGGTTCTGGCCAGTTCATTGGATTGTTTTAAAAAGTCCTGGATTCTTTCCTAGATACACAGAATATAACTGGATACTAACATTTATAGGTAAAGTTGATCCAGGGAATATCCGATTGCCTCTCGGGGGATCAGGAAGGAATTTTTTTCACTGCAGGAGCAAATTGGATCATGCTTTGATGGTTTTTTTGCCTTCCTCTGGATGAACTGTGGGTGTAGGATTATAACTTTTTTTTTTTTTAATGGTTGAACTGGATGGAATTTTGGCTTTTTTTCAGCCAGACTAACTATGTAACTATGTAACCAACTACAGTCATGGCCGAAATTGTTGGCACCCTTGATATTTTTCCTGAAAATCAAGTATTTCACACAAAAAAGGTATTGCATTAACACATGTTTTGCTATACACATGTTTATTCCCTTTGTATGTATTGGAACAAATATAAAACAGAGGCAGAAAAGCAAATATGACATAATGTCACACAAAACCCCAAAAATGGGCTGGACAAAAGTATTGGCACCCTTAACTTAATATTTGGTTGCACACCCTTTGGAAAACATAACTGAAATCAGTCGCTTCCTATAACCATCAATAAGCTTCTGACACCTCTCACCCGGAATTTTGGACCACTCTTCCTTTGCAAACAGCTCCAGGTCTCTCTTATTGGAAGGACACCTTTTCCCAACAGCAATTTTAAGATCTCTCCACAGGTGTTCAATGGGATTTAGATCTGGGCTCATTGCTGGCCACTTCAGAACTCTCCAGCGCTTCTTTGCCATCCATTTCTGAGTGCTTTTTGACGTATGTTTGGGGTCATTGTCCTGCTGGAAGACCCAGGATCTTGGACGCAAACCCAGCTTTCTGACACTGGGCCCTACAGTGCGACCCAAAATCCTTTGGTAATCCTCAGATTTCATGATGCCTTGCACACAGTCAAGGCACCCAGTGCCAGAGGCAGCAAAACAACCCCAAAACATCATTGAACCTCCACCATATTTTACCGTAGGTACTGTGTTTTGTTCTTTGTAGGCCTCATTCCGTTTTCGGTAAACAGTAGAATGATGTGCTTTACCGAAAAGCTCTATCTTGGTCTCATCTGTCCACAAGACGTTTTCCCAGAAGGCTTTTGGCTTACTCAAGTACATTTTGGCAAACTGTAGTCTTGCTTTTTTATGTCTCTGTGTCAGCAGTGGGGTCCTCCTGGGTCTCCTGCCATAGCGTTTCATTTCATTTAAATGTCGACGGATAGTTCGCGCTGACACTGATGCTCCCTGAGCCTGCAGGACAGCTTGAATGTCTTTGGAACATGTTTGGGGCTGCTTATCCACCATCCGGACTATTCTGCGTTGCAATCTTTCATCAATTTTCCTCATCCGTCCACGACCAGGGAGATTAGCTACAGTGCCATGGGTTGCAAACTTCTTGATAATGTTGCGCACTGTGGACAAAGGCAAATCTAGTTCTCTGGAGATGGACTTGTAACCTTGAGATTGTTGATATTTTGCCACAATTTTGGTTCTCAGGTCCTCAGACAGTTCTCGTCTCCTCTTTCTGTTGTCCATGCTTAGTGTGGCACAGACAGACACACAATGCAAAGGTTAAGTGAACGTCTCTCCTTTTTATCTGCTTTCAGGTGTGATTTCTATATTGCCCACACCTGTTACTTGCCCCAGGTGAGTTTACAGGAGCATCACATGCTTGTAACATTCTTATTTATCCGCAGTTGTGAAAGGGTGCCAATACTTTTGTCCAGCCCATTTTTGGAGGTTTGTGTGACATTATGTCGAATTTGCTTTCTTTCCTCCCTTTTTTTGTTTTGTCCCAATACACACAAAGGGAATAAACATGTGTATAGCAAAACATGTGTTAATGCAATACGTTTCGTGAGAAATACATGATTTCCTGGAGAAATATCAAGGGTGCCAACAATTTCGGCCATGACTGTATATGCGGCTGGCAGGAAGGGTTTAATTATGTAACTATATAACTGTATCCAGTCAGGCAGGACCTTGCACTACATTGTAGATTGTACAGTTGGAAGCTTTGGTTAGATCTGGGAGAAGCGTTGCTGTGCACCCCAAGTAGTGGCAGGTCCGGCACTGATGAAGCTGGTGAGCCGTGTCTTCATTTCATCTATATTAGTACATCACTAGACCATCCTTGTGACTTACTGTCCTATTAACACATTTAGCAGCACAAAAATCTATATTTAAAATTCTTTAGAATTTCCAGTTACAGATAAGATTTTGCAATGATAATTTTCCAAGGCCTGTGGTCTGAAAGGAAGTTCAGAGCGCTTAACCAATACATTTATCTGATCTCTAGAAATACCCATTTTACATGATACATTTCTGGAGAAATAGCCACAAAAAAAAACAGTTTTATTTATATGGAAAAGTTCAAAAAGTTCAACTATGAAATTCCCAATGTTGCTGTAATTCCTCACCTGTACAGTAGAGAGCACTGTTTTCCTAGTCTTACAAGCAACATTACCCAATGGAAACTTTTCCCAAGGGAACTGTAGGGGCTTTCATTGCAAATGCTTCTTTCCTGTCTGTCCTGCTATGTTGTAGGTTTTATTGCAATGGGGTTGATTTACTAAAGTGGAGAGTACAAAATCTATACAGCTGTGCATGGGAGCCAATCAGCTTCCAGGTTTTACTGTCAAAGCTTTATTGAACAAGCTGAAGTTAGAAGCTGATTGGCTACTGTGCGGAGCTGCATCAGACTCTGAACTTTCCAGTTTTAGAAAATTAGACCCAATGGGGTTTATTTACTAAAGCTGGAGAGTCCAAAATCAGACTCCCTTCTGCATAGAAACCAATCAGCTTCTAACCTCAGCTTGTTCAATGAAGCTTTGGCAATGAAACCTGGAAGCTGATTGGTTTCTATGCAGAAGGGAGTCTGATTTTGGACTCTCCAGCTTTAGTAAATAAACCCCAATGAGTCAGGACAGGCGTGCAGAAAAAGACTTCTGACTTTTCTGATCTGCATACCTGAAGCTGGCCAGTGAGTTGGACCATATTAAAATGATTTTAAAGGTTTGGGGGGTGGTGGGGGGGGGGGGGTTTTGGTTTTTTAATAATCCTTGTTTATTGAAGTTTTATACAAAATAATAATTCAAAACACATAAAAAGCGGCAAGAGGAGAAGGTCTGCAGTACAGCAAATATAACCACAACCATAAAGCATACTAAGCCCCCGGTCACATCAAAGCCAACTTTGAAATCGTGCGACTTACAGTGAAGTCGCATGATTTCAGTATCGGGTGACCTGCCGATTTCAGTTGTGATTTGCAAGACATCTGACACAGATGTCTATGCAAATCGCAACAAAAGTAGTGCATGCACTACTTTAGAAATCAGTGCGGCTCTGACCAAGTCAGAACGACACCGATATGAATGCTCTAATAGCAAACAATAGGGTGCGACTTGGCATGCAATTTCCAAGTCGCATGGCATGAAAATAGCATGCCAAGTCGCACCCAATGTGACAGGGGGGTCAATGATATGTAGGATAAGATCCAGTCAGCGATCAACAAGGACATAGAAGGTGTGGCGTGTCATAAGAAGTCCAAGAATCAGCCATCTATATATAACCTACTGTGCAGATCCATATATTTTAAAGGGGAAGAACACAAAACAAAAATAGGGTAAAGTGTTAGTAAACCACAGACCCTGCATTCACTATATCCGGTCTCAACGGACCCTGCATTCACTGTATCTGGTCTCCCCGGACCCTGCATTCACTGTATCTGGTCTCCACGGACCCTACATTCACTATATCTGGTCTCTCCGGACCCTGCATTCACTATATCTGGTCTCCCCGGACCCTGCATTCACTATATCTGGTCTCCCCGGACCCTGCATTCACTATATCTGGTCTCCCCGGACCCTGCATTCACTATATCTGGTCTCCCCGGACCCTACATTCACTATATCTGATCTCCCCAGACACTGCATTCACTATATCTGGTCTCCCACAGTACACACAACATGGAAATGCAGTTATTTTAGTAAATATAAACTATTAAATCCCTTTTCTCATCAGCAGTTAGAGCAGTCTTGTGACTTCAGCAGAGCACTGGTTAAAGCTTGTAGGAGGAGTTTTCCTTCTGCTCTAAGAGGATGCAGGACCCCTGACCCTCTGTCTGGACAGTGATGATCACATGCACTCTCCCAAGCAAAAAAAGGAACCTCTCTAGCAATACAAAGTAGAATGAACCAAAAAAATAAAAAAGGCCAATTGCGGACTTTAGAGGCACTGCAACAAAATATCTTTAAAATCACTTTATTGTAGAAATGTAGACCATTACATAGCAATTACATACATATTTTTCTGCTAAGAATGCAAGACCCCCAAAAGGGGGAAGAGTATTCTAAGCTGATTACAAAACTCGTCAAAAATTATTAAAATTGACACAATTGTACCGTAACCCGGTGAAGGTATCAAAAGACATAAATCAGATGTCGATACTGGTAATCACTTGATAGTTACTCTGTAGTTACTCGACATGTTTCGCGAGAGTATCGCTTCTTCAGGAGTTACTACATAAAAAAAGGATTGAATATAAATATAACATGATGTCACATAATATCAAATTATTTGTTAATTATATAGATCCAAAAATACCTTGAGGTATCAGCTACAGAGCAGAAAATGTGTTGGGATAAATGATGGTAACCCATGGAGCAGCCGCGTGTCAGGCAAGTCAGCAGGGGGATCCCACAAGGATGAAACACCACTTGGCAGTCCCTATAAAAGGGGGGGGTTCTCGAGATCTAAAAGGGGTATATAGATCATAAAATACATATATCCCTTCCCAATCCAGATAGCAATATAATAAGGGTCAAAAAATGTGTTGTGCTAACCGTCCAAAGATATAGGCCGTAAGATTGATGTGAACATCGATTTTAACCACCTGCCGAACGCAGATAGCTGAATGACGGCTACAATGTGGCCGGCTAGTTCTGGGAGGGCGTCATATGACGTCCTCCCAGAACGCGCTCTCCTGTGCGCCCCTGGGGGCGCGCACCCGGTGATCTCTGTGATCGCTGTGTCCTACGGACACAGCTGATCACGTGATGTGGTAAAAGGCCAGTCACAGCGGCCTTTTACCACGTGA
The DNA here is from genome assembly GCF_062004578.1 of Staurois parvus. Classification (NCBI taxonomy): domain Eukaryota; kingdom Metazoa; phylum Chordata; class Amphibia; order Anura; family Ranidae; genus Staurois; species Staurois parvus. The sequence continues at coordinate 7,029,985 of NW_028318623.1, read as the reverse complement.
TCAGCCGTGTCCAATGACACGCTGATCACCGGGAAATGCAATTGCCGGTTCTCGGCTGCACTTTCCACACGCTGTCAGAGCGTGAGGAAAGTGCTGCCGAGAACCGGCACTTGTCAGAACAGGGATCGGCACCGATCATCAGGGCACTGATGATCAGTGCCCTGATGATCGGTGCCCAGCAGTGCCACCCACCAGTCCCGCCCACCTGTGCCCAGCAGTGCACCCACCTGTGCTTAGCAGTGCACCCACCTGTGCCCAGCAGTGCACCCACCTGTGCCACACACCTGTGCTCAGAAGTGCCACCTACCTGTGCCCAGCAGTGCCACCCACCTGTGCCCACCCACATGTGCCCACCAGTGCCACCCACCAGTGCCCATCAGTGCAGCCCAGCAGTGCTGCCAGTCAGTGCCCAGTGGTTGTGCAAGTCAGTGCCCAGCAGTTGTGCCAGTCAGTGCCACCTATCAGTGCTGTCTATCAGTGCCACCTATCAGTGCTGTCTATCAGTGCCACCTATCAATGCCGCCTATCTGTGACACCTCATTAGTGCTGCCTATCAGTGCTGCCTATCAGTTCCCATCAGTGCTGCCTATCAGTGCCCATCAGTGCTGCCTCATCAACGCACATCAGTGAAGGAGAAAAATTACCTGTTTGAAAAATTTTATAATAGAAACATAGAAACTTTTTTTTTAACTTTTTGCATTTTTTTGTTTACAGCGCAAAAAGTAAAGTGTCCAGCAGCGATTAAATACCACCAAAAGAAAGCTCTATTTGTGAGAAAAAAATGATAAAAATTTCATATGGGTACAATCTTGCATGACCGCGCAATTGTCATTGAAAGTGTGACAGCGCTGAAAGCTGAAAATTGGCCTGGTAAAGAAGGGGGTATAAGTGCCTGGTAGGCAAGTGGTTAAAGCACAAAAAGCCACTTGGAAATATTCACTGAGGTGAAAAATGTAGAGGAGACATATGAAGGCCTCAAAAATATCCACTCAACCACAATGGCTGCTAAGCAGCGTATATAAAATCTAAAGAAAAAATCCAGAGAAGGGGTGTGGCAGGAGTCACTTTGGGTGGGGGGCCCATGGAACCCAGCTCACTTTAGAGAGGTGGGGAGACCCCTGTCTCAGCTCCCCATGTCCCTAATATGTGTAAATCACCCTGTGCCTGTTAGGGGTACAGGGTGAACTGTCCTAATATTGGGGTGGGGGGTTGTTGTTTCCGGCAGCTCTCCCTCCTGATTGGACTGTCTGTTGGTGTGTCTCTTGTTACTAAAGGTAGATTGCCCCACCCTGTGTCATTATGCAGGGAGGGGGGTTGTTCCCTTGAATGTATATATCTTGTATCTGTGTTAAAATAAAGTACCGTATTTTTCGCTCCATAAAAAAGGGGGGAAAATGTCAGTGCGTCTTATGGAGCGAATATGGAGCGGCCGGTCCGGTTTTTCCACCGCCGCCGTGTCAGAATACCGGGCCGGCCGCTCAGCTCTGCAGCGGGACCTTACCTGTTCCTCTATCCAGCGGCACGGTCTTCCCGGCTTCTGTAGTGTGCGTGACAGCCGGGTCCCAAGTGCGCATGCGCAAGAAGTGGTGCTCTTTGTGAATGGTAAGGCGGTACCTGGGACACATGACAGATCCCAGAAGCCGCCGGACCAATCACAAAGCGCAGCGCTTCTCGCTCATGCGCACTGGGCACCCGGCTGTCAAGCCGAGCGCCATTACAGAAGCCGGGAAGACAGCGCGCAGCTGGATAGAGGAACAGGTAAGGTCAAAGAACAACTCCGCGGAAGTAAGAGCGGGTACCTGTCAAATTCAGGTACCCGCTCCCCCTCCCTCCCCAAAGGTCAGCAGTCATCTCCTGTACTGTCCACAGTCTCTGGTCATCTCCTGTACTGTGTCCGCAGTCTCTGGTCATCTCCTGTACTGTGTCCGCAGTCTCTGGTCATCTCCTGTACTGTGTCTGCAGTCTCTGGTCATCTCCTGTACTGTCTGCAGTCTCTGGTCATCTCCTGTACTATGTCCGCAGTCTCTGGTCATCTCCTGTACTGTGTCCGCAGTCTCTGTTCATCCCCTGTACTATGTCCGCAGTCTCTGGTCATCCCCTGTACTATGTCCGCAGTCTCTGGTCCATCTCCTGTACTGTCTGCAGTCTCTGGTCATCCCCTGTACTGTCCGCAGTCACTGGTCATCCCCTGTACTGTCCGCAGTCTCTGGTCATCTCCTGTACTGTCCGCAGTCTCTGGTCATCCCTGTACTGTTTGCAGTCTCTGGTCATCTCCTGTACTGTCCGCAGTCTCTGGTCATCTCCTGTACTGTCCGCAGTCTCTGGTGATCTCCTGTACTATGTCTGCAGTCCATTAGTTCAGAATTTTTTTTTCCTGTTTTCTGCCTCTAAAACCTAGGTGCGTCTTATGGAGTGAAAAATACGGTAGTCTATTTTCTGGTTTCCTTCAATACTGGTGTCGTCTAGTCTTGTATGGTCTGCTGTGGTGTCTGTGATCGGTGTTCGGACGGGGAAGCGGTATCCTAATGGAAGTACCCAAGCGCAGACTGGGTCAGTTCCGTTCCAAGGGGGAAGGGAGAAAGGTAAAATATAAATTATTAGGGAAGGTATTTAAACATGTTACCCTTGTATTAGAGCTAGCCAATCTGAAGACCACTCCAATATCAATTAGTAAAAACTAATTGCCAAACGGTGTACTAACCTTGTTACGGTACAGGCAAGGATGGTGCAACAGGGAGAATAGGGCCGAAATAGTACACTACCTCAATTCCACAAAGTAGGAATCAAACCAGGCAAATAGGGTAGTAAAGCCAGTACATCTCTGTAAATACAAGAACCAAATAGGTCCAAAAACGAGGTAAACGATGGCTAGAGAGAACAGTAGACGAGATATGGGTTGTTTTTTTTTTTTTTTTTTAAATAACAAACACATCATATTTACATGCTCTGTGCAATGGTTTTACCACCATTTTAAATTTAGAGTCAACATAACAGGCAACTAGCTTCTTCAGAAACAAGCCAGCAATGGCAGCTCCAGTAATTCTTTCATGACTCTTTTAATTTAATCCCCTATTTAAATCAAGGAATCAAAAATTGCCAGGTTTGGGAAAGAGTAAAATGAAGGGAATGTCTACAAATACTTTTGTAAATTTAATTTTCAAGACAACCAAATAAGCAATATACAACCAATATATTTACATTTATTCATTAGCGATTATTTCTGCATGTAAACAATAATCTATAAAAATTCCCTGAATTCAAAAAAGTCTGCGCCTTTAACTAAAGTGCTCTTCTTGGAGCAGGTGTGCAGGGCGCAATGTATATTTACATTTTATATTAAGATTTTTAAAGGATTTTTATATGTTATAATAATACAACAAAGAAAAAGCAAAGGGCAAAGAACAGGAACCCACAAAACCAATCATAAATCATCGTTTTTAATTGATAAAGTGACGTGATTAGCTGGTAGATGTTACTACTTCTCAGTTCCACCTTATTCTTTGTACTGTCCTATTAAAACGGCATACAAAAAAATTTACAAAAATAATTCACGATACAATAAATTTGTATTAATACAATCGCCTAATATAAAAGTAATTACAGCATTGTAGAAAAACGCAAAAAAAAAATATTGATTAAGATTAAACTAGAAGATCATATTAAAAATAGGGAACTAAAGTGTTACTAAACCCCAGACCCTGCATTCACTAAATCTGGTCTCCCCGGACCCTGCATTCACTATATCCGGTCTCCCAGGACCCTTCACTATATCCTGTCTCCCCAGACCCACCCTGCATTCACTATATCCCGTCTCCCCAGACCCACCCTGCATTCACTAATTCCGGTCTCCCCGGACCCTGCATTCACTAAATCTTGTCTCCCCGGACCCTGCATTCACTAAATCTTGTCTCTCCGGACCCTGCATTCACTATATCTGGTCTTCCCGGACCCTGCATTCACTATATCCGGTCTCCCCAGACCCTGCATTCACTATATCCGGTCTACCCAGACCCACCCTGCATTCACTATATCCCGTTTCCCCAGGCCCACCCTGCATTCACTAATTCCGGTCTCCCCGGACCCTGCATTCACTAAATCTTGTCTCCCCGGACCCTGCATTCACTAAATCTTGTCTCTCCGGACCCTGCATTCACTATATCTGGTCTTCCCAGACCCTGCATTCACTATATCCGGTCTCCCCAGACCCTGCATTCACTATATCCGGTCTCCCCAGACCCTGCATTCACTATATCCGGTCTCCCCAGACCCTGCATTCACTATATCCGGTCTCCCACAAGACACAGAACATGGAAATGCAGTTATTTTAGTAAATATAAACTGCTAAATACCTTTTCTCATCAGCAGTTACAGTAGTCTTGTGATATCTATCAATATCCAGCAGAGCACTGGGTAAAGCTTGTGGGAGGAGTTTTCATTCTCCCCAGATTGTCCTATGAGGCTGCAGGACTGACCCTCTGTCTGGACAGTGCTGATTGGCCCTGTGCTGATCACATGCACTTTCCCAAGGAAAAAAAAAACTCTCTAGCAATGCACACCAAACTGAGCATGTGCAGCTTGCCCCCAAGGCTCTGTTCTATCAGCAGATGGATTGGGGACAGTAGAAGAAGGGGAGGATCAGAGAAGACATGATCAAACATCCTTTTTACACAGTGCGGAGGATTAACCCCTTGGGTTCCACAGTGAGTATTACAAGCATGCTTTACTGCATATACAGACTGATTTTAAGGTTGTGTGTTTAGCAACACTTTAACGTATAATTAAAAGAGAAGTATGAGCTCAAGAAAAAAACAAAAATACATCCTCACTTCCATGCTGCAAACCGCTGCCACAGTCCAAGTTCTGTGCCTCCATATTATCAGGAACTGGTTCCCCCTGATGGCAAGCTGCCAGGTCCACCCTCCTTTGATGGAACCTGAAGCATCTTGGGGTATGTGACGTGCATACCCCTGGAGGCTTCCGAAAAGAGGAGACGTCATTTGCTCCTAGGTGAGAATGACAGCCATGAGAAGGATCGGACTGTAGATAAGAAAAAGTAAACTAATAAAAAAAAATTTCATTTTTGATTGCGAGGGGGCTGGGGGAGTGCAATGAATGGAGCTATCATGGTGGGCAACACTATTTATTATAGGTACTATAGTGCCAACAATTTACGCAGTGCTTTATGTATACTGTATATTCACATCAGTCCCTGCCCTCAAGGAGCTTACAACCTAAGGTCCCAAGCTCATATCCACTAGGGCCAATTTAGACAGGATCCAATTAACCTCCCATCACATCTATGGGGTGTGAGAGGGAAAACTCCCAAACTCTAGTGAGGTAGTTTGGGATTTGAACCAACTACCTCTATGCTGAAAGGTAGAAGTGCTAACCACTTAGCCACTCACTATCCATACCTGGCATGACCCTAAGGTGACCCATACAGGTCAGAGCCATCTCTTTGTTGGGCAGTTTCCATCTCATTCCTGACCAGGGGCGGACTGACAACTCATGGGGCACCCAGGCAATAGGGGATCATGGGGCCCCTGTGTCCTTGCCCACATTCAAACCACACCCAAAAAAGCATATGAAAGGTACCAGGGGCATCTCATGGGGCCCCCTTCTGGCCCTCGGGCAGTGCCCGGGTTCCCAAATGGTCAGTCCGCCCCTGTTCCTGACATCTGGTTTTTGCAACTGTCCTATTTTTTAGTCCAGTTTGGCAGCTTATAGAAGATCTTCACACCCCACCACCCATTTTTTTCCCCTCTTATTCACTCACCCAGCAAATCTAGCATTGTCCATGCATCGCTGTCACAGCCCGGATTGCATACCACCATCATATTGGCGCTGGCTGTTTCTTCCTGGTTTATGAAGATGACCCCCTGATGACAAGTTGCCAGATCCGCCCTCCTCCAGTGTTTTTATGGAACCTAAAGTATCCCCAGGTGTGTGATGTGCACATCTTCTGGAGTCTTCATGGAAGGAGGCGAAGTCACTATCCCCAAGGTGGGAATGGAGGCCACGGGACAGCTGGACAGTAGATAAGAAAAAAAGTTTTGATTGCAGAGAGGGAAGGTCGCAAGGGTGGTTGAAGGTTGCATCTAGTGAGGAAGGGGCCGCTTTCAGTGGGATTATTTTAGTCTGGCTATTTGGCTTACTGTCTCTCAAAAAAGAAACAAAGGGAATCTCTCCAATAGGGACGTAGAGAGAAAACAAGGAAGAGAGTATTTCCACTGACAACGGTTGTTAATCAGTGCCATGCCATCAATTAGGTCAACTGAGGAAGCCGCCTCATCTAACACTCATAGAGCCACCATGGTGGGAAGCAATGAAGACAGAGGGGTTGATTTACTAAGGGCAAATAGACTGTGCAGTTGCCCTCGGCAAATGCAATTGATCCAGAGCTTAGTAAATGAGGTAAAGCTTCACTTTGCAAAGAATATCCAATCACGTGCAAGGAAAATTAAAAAAAAACACAGCATTTTTGCTTGCACATGATTGGATGATGAAAGTCAGCAGAGCTTCTGCTCACTCACTAAACTCTGGAGCAGCTGCACTTGCAGGGCGCAACTGTACTTTGCCGTGCATGGTTAATGGCAGGGCCGTCCCAGGTTTCAACACTATGGGGTTGATTTACTAAAGGCAAAAAGACTGTGTACTTTGCAAAGTGCACAGTCTTTTTGCCTTTAGTAAATCAACCCTATAGTGTTCAAACCTGGGACGGCCCTGCCATTAACCATGCACGGCAGGGCCACTTCTTTACTTCTGCTAATAATAGGCACAAGCCTGGTATTCCTCATTGTAAATCTGCTCCAGTACAGGCTCCCTTTAAAGAAGAAGTACAGCCAAAGCTATACTTCTTCAATGGATCAGAGGAGTGCAGTTTGTTCTGCACTCCTGTGACCCATTTCCAACTGACAGCAGGCTAAAGCCTGCTGTTGGCTGACGTCACAGAGCTAGTCCAGGCTCTGAAAAGATTCCAAACACATGGTTGGGAGCCACCCAGAAGCCTGGACCAGCATCTGGGCTAATGTTAGAAACTGTGGGGCCCCATACAGCCAACCTGACAGCCCCCCCTCCAAAAAAAACAGTTTACTATGCTTCAGTTATGAATGAACACAGTGAGTGATTGTTACCAAAATGTGACATACTTACCTTAACCTTTCCCCAGTCTCCATCATGAAGGATCCTATTGTGTTATTGCAGCTGCTGGTGGGAAGGAGATGAGGGAAGCCACAAGCTCTGTGGGTGCACACAGGAGGCCCTGGGTAGCAGGGGGAAAATGTATGGTGCACAGGGAGCGTGATGGGAGCAGGGGCAATTACTGGAACTAATCCCCTATATGACTCTCTTTGTAGTAGCTGAAAGTCAGTGGGAGGGAGAGGAGAAGAAGCCAGCTTTCAGCTGCTGCAGAGAGAGCCATACAGAGGATTGGTTCCTGTAATTGTACCCCCCACTGTGCCGTTCACCCTTCCTGCCCAGATCCGATTCACCCAGTTGCCTGGGCCCCCTTGCTGGCCTGGGTCCCGTACACAGGGACTGGTAGTACCCCCTTATCCACAGCCCTGGCTCAGCCTATCAGAAAGCTGCTGAGAGTCTGAGCCAACATCTGGAGGGGCAAAGCAGAGAGCCTGTGACTGACAGGGCAGACCTGAGAACAGAGCGACCAGTGGTGTTTGATCACTCAGTTCTCAGTGCAAAGATGGCACAGAGCAGATGCAGCATTGCATTTTTTTTGTGATTCCCATACTTCTCTTTTAATGAGTATTTTATTATTTATTTCAGGTACTTGTATAGCGCCATCAATTTACACAGCACTTTACATATATATTGTACATTCACATCAGTCCCTAACCCTCAAGGGGTATACAATCTAAAGTCCCTAACTCACATTCATACATACTAGGGCCAATTTAGAAAGGAGCCAATTCACCTATCAGCATGTCTTTGGAGTGTGGGAGGAAACCGAAGTACCCAAAGGAAACTCACGCAGGCACAGGGAGAACATGCAAACTCCAGGCAGGTGGTGCTGTGGCTGGGATTCGAACCAACGACCCTAGTACTGCCAGGCGGAAGTGCTAACCATTTAGCCACTGTGCTGCCCCACCCTGAACGTCATTCAGTCAAGTTGCACTATGTGAGTTTTCTATCCACTATGGCCCACCTCCATATAGTATCCATATTTATATGCTTTTGCTGAAAAAATCAGGTCGTAACCCCATTTCAGGAGCTACACAAAGCTACACCTTTGCCTACACGAAGAGTGAAACACATCAAAGCATTCGGAAATTCCCAATGCCCTGGCAGGACTGCGGCTTTAGGTCAGAGACAAAGAAAATGTTACTGTTGGACTTCACACTACAACCTGGCAGAAGCCAGTCCATAAGGTCAGAACTATTTGCACAGCACAGTAAATCCTCCCTTCTATTCAGTGCTGGTTAGTAGAAATTTACTCAATAAGAATTAAAGGAAAGCTACAGTCCCAGCATACATTTCATTTTGTACCATCAGCATTGTAATAGCAAAACAAACAATCCAAAATAAGCCAACTTAAATCTCATTTTATATTGCATGTGCTGCCAGTCTGCTGGCTGTCCCTTTCCACAAAGTCCTGGATTCCCATCATGCTTGCTGCTTCTCCTCCATTTCTAAGGACTACATATCCCATGGTACACAGCTGCCTATAGGCAGTGATTCGTGTACTGACTCCGCCTCCTGAAACTCCTCCTCTCAGCCCTTTTGTAGTTCAGAAGTCAGGCTCTGTGAAATGTGAGACACAGCAGTGCCACCCACCGGGCATAGTGACTACATGTCACAGAATTCAGAGTAAATCTAGGTTCACACCTATGCGTTTTCCATTGCGTTTTACAGAAACGCACAGCAGTCCATTTAACATGATTTCCTATGGGACAGGTTCACATCTGCACGTTTTCACCCAGTGCATTTTTTTGGAAAGAGTCAGGGATTTTTTTAAATGCACAATGTTGCGTTTTTGGTTCAATAGACTTCAATGGAGATGCTGCAGAAATGCATGCAGTGCATTTTTTACTAGTTTTTGATGCTTTTTGCGTATTAATCTGCCCAGCAACATTTTGAAAGAAAATGCATATGCAAAAATGCAAGACTCACGGCAAAAAGCACTGCAGATACAGATCAAATGCAAATTGCATAGGTGTACACCTAGCCTAAGGGCCAGTTCACACTACATGTATATCAGTAGCTTTCTTTCTGCATCCAAAACACACAGAAAGTAGGTTATATGGTTGTCAATGCCATAGTTCACAACAGTGCTTGCAGGTTCTGTGCGTTCCGGTTGCAAAAAAAAAAGTAGAACAGGCTGCATTTGTTCTGCACAGAACTGTACTGGACAGGGGCGGACTGACCATTTGGAAACTCGGGTACTGCCCGAGGGCCCGGGGTCAGTAGGGGGCCCCATGAGATGCCCCTGGTACCTTTTTCATAGGCTTTTTTGACTTTAGGCAAGGACACAGGGGCCCCATGATCCCCTATTGCCCGGGAGCCCCATGAGTTGTCAGTCTGCCCTTGGTACTGGAACAAGGTAAAATGCGTAAAAAAATGCACCGGAGCGCACCAAAATGCTCTATTTAAATTGAAGAAAAAGACTGAGGAAAAAATTCACTGGAATGCATAAAAAATGCACCTTAACATGTCGAAAACGCTCATGTGGAAACGCATCGGGACTGTGTGAACCGGCCCTAAATGTGTTTGCATCGTCACAAAGTTTAAAAGCTTTAGGATCATTCAGAGTAATAGAAGTAGTCTAGAAATACAATATAGCTATAAATATATAATTTTACAATTTGACCATAGATTCATTTTAATAGTAAAAAAAAAAACTACAGCACATTATAATTTTGGCACAATGGCACAACAAATTATCTCAGTAAACTATAAGCAGCCACACTGATTGGGTGAAGGTATCTTAAATGGCGTTCCCTTTCTAGCTTAGGGATAGGAAAACATGAACACATTTGCAGTTATAGAATACTGATGCGATTATTCGATATGACGTTTAATAATCCACATGTAACTATGATCTGACTCCACAACAATAACATCTGCTATGGGTTACAGCATCACCTTGTTCAATAGGCCTTCAAGTGGTGAACCTACCTTGCCAATTCATTTTATTTAGTAATACTTTATTCTAGAAATAGATCTGTGTTTTCTCAGACATGTCAAGGTTGTACAGCTAGGGGGCGCCAACCCCTTTAAAAGTTCATAATGCCATTTGTGTTACATGGGCTTTGTGGTCATGTGATTACTGTGATTGGCTGTCACAGCAATAACATGATATGGAGCCCAACCCACTGGCTCTTGATCTTAAGGTGTTACTGAATCCAGGACCCTTCATTCACTATATCTGGTCTCCCCGGACCCTGCATTCACTATATCTGGTCTCCCCGGACCCTGCATTCACTATATCTGGTCTCCCCAGACCCTGCATTCACTATATCCGGTCTCCCCGGACCCTGAATTCACTATATCTGGTCTCCCCAGACCCTGCATTCACTATATCTGGGCTCCCCAGACCCTGCATTCACTACATCTAGTCTCCCCAAACCCTGCATTCACTATATCTGGTCTCCCAGGACCCTGCATTCACTATATCTGGTTTCCCCAGACCCTGCATTCACTATATCTGCTCTCCCAGGACCCTGCCTTTACTATATCTGGTCTCCTAGGACCCTGTATTCACTATATCTGCTCTCCCCGGACCCTGCATTCACTATATCTGGTCTCCTAGGACCCTGCATTCACTATATCCGGTCTCCCCCCGGACCCTGCATTCACTATATCTGGTCTCCCAGGACCCTGCATTCACTATATCTGGTCTCCCAGGACCCTGCCTTCACTATATCTGGTCTCCCAGGACCCTGCCTTCATTATATCTGGTCTCCCAGGACCCTGCATTCACTATATCTGGTCTCCCCAGACCCTGCATTCACTATATCTGGTCTCCCCAGACCCTGCATTCACTATATCTGGTCTCCCCGGACCCTGCATTCACTATGTCCGGTCTCCCAGGACCCTGCATTCACTATATCTGGTCTCCCAGGACCCTTCATTCACTATATCTGGTCTCCCTGGACCCTGCCTTCACTATATCTGGTCTCCCAGGACCCTGCTTTCACTATATCCGGTCTCTCCCCGGACCTGCATTCACTATATCTGATCTCCCCGGACCCTGCCTTCACTATATCTGATCTCCCCGGACCCTGCCTTCACTATATCCAGACTCCCATAGTACACACAACATAGAAATGCAATTATTTTAGTAAATATAAACTGCTTAATACCTTTTCTCATCAGCAGTTAGAGCAGTCTTGTGACTTCTATCAGTGTCCAGCAGAGCAATGGTTAAAGCTTGTAGGAGGAGTTTTCTCTGTGCTCTAGGAGGATGCAAAACCCCTGACCTTTGTCTGGACACTGCTGATTGGCCCATGCACCCTCCCAAGAAATAAAAAAACATCTCTAGCAATACACACTAAACAGAGCATGTGTAGAATGGCTAAGGTTCAGTCTGTCTTATCAGGAGATAAGAAGTGGACATTTGAACAGGAGGAGGGGCAGAGAAGACAGGATCAAATGGCACTTTTTTTTTTACACAATGCAGAGGATTAATCCCTTAGGTTCCACAGTGAGTATAACAAGCATGCTTTACTGCATATACAGACTGATTTTACTGTTGTGGGTTTAGTAACAATCTAAATGGTGACTGAGAGATGTCACTGACAGTATGGTCGCTGTGTTGAGGGATGCCCAGGGAGCATTCTCCCAGCAGAAACAATTGGCTGTACGCATATATATGTGACAGCTCAAAGTTAGGACCCACCACCATGCTGTCATATGTACATGGCCAGCGTAAAGGAGTTAAAGTGGAACTACATGTAAAATAAAAAATAAAATAAATACAATTTTGGCACATATGGTATTGCCTGTTAATAATATCATTAACACAGCAGTTATTTTATTTTCAGTCCTCCCAAAACAAAGCTGATTTTGCCCAAAGTTTGGTCATTTTTTCACTTCCTGTAATAATCGAAGTTATCCTGCGAAAGTTTCAGTTTCAAGGGTTAGTGCAATCTATATATATATATAATTCTGCTTATAGTGATCAGTGTTTATTCAAATGGTTTAAATGAAAAAAATTAAAAAAATTGGTTAGTTGGAATTGGGCTTTAATGTCTCCTACTTAACCGATTCAGCTCTCATTGGGGTAAATTTACTAAACCTGGAGCACTCCTATGGTGCAGCTGTGCATGGCAGCCAATCATCTTCTTACTTCAGCTTGTTTTATTACGCTTTAGGCAATAAAACCTGGAAGCTGATTGGTTTCTGTGCAGAGTTGCACCAGATTTTGCACTCTCCAGTTGTAGTAAATAACCCCTACTGACTCTTTATCCAGTAATAACTTTGTCATTAATTAAGATAACAAGGTCATTCATATGTAATTTTTTAGGATAAAGACTTTCCTTTAATAATATTATCTTTAAAAAAAATATTTTATTTTTTAATGCAGTCAATAGCCAAAAACGTATAACAGAACTAAACAATTATACTTTCTTTTAATCTAATTAGTGTTAGATTTAAAAAAAAGTGTTACAGTAGGAAACAAAATAACTCTCATTCTTTAACCTCCTTAGCGGTATTCCCGAGTGTAGCTCGGGGTAAAATTTCAATACCAAGAGTGGTAACCCTGATCTACACTCGGGCTTACCATGCGGCGCTGCTCTGGGGGTCCCTGCAGCACTTACCTTGTCCTTCGCTCCCGCGATGTGTCCCCTGCAGCGTCCCCGGCCATCTCCTCCGGCCGATGCCGGCATCCGGCTCCTGTGTTCCGGTCCCTGTGACGTCGGGACCTACGGGCGCCGGAACCGGCGGCAAATTTGAAATTTTTTAAAAATGTAATTTTTGCTGTCATTGCTGTTTCAATGCATTTACATATATTTTGTCCCTACTGCTTTGTCCTGTGCCCTGCCTGCATTTTGAATTTTCTTTCTGCCTGGAAACTGAGAAAAGTCCATGGCGTCCAAAAAGCGTCCCTTTACGTCAAAAGCGGTTTTAGAGCAGCGATAATAAATCAGAACCACTTGCAGAATTGAGTGATAATGATTCGTGGGGGAAATTCATCATCAGACACTGAAAACAATTTTGCGACTTTGCTCAGCGATGTGCGAATTTGCCTCTGTATTTCAAATTTCAGTGTTTTTGGTTTGATTATATTATTGAATTAAATGTATTATTATATTATTATTTTTTATGATTATTTATTAAATTATAATTTATGATTTCGTGTTTCAAGTTTTATCATACCCGGGATGTTTACTAGACTCTTGTTCGGACAGATTTCAGTGAGTTATTCCTAAAAATTACAGCCTACAATAAAAAAACTACATATTTCCATGCAAAAAAATGGTACCGCTTTCAGCACAAAAAATTGGAAAGAATCATACCGCCAGGGAGGTTAAAGAGTAAACCCAATGTACTTGTATGAAAAAGTCTTATGTTCTCTTTGTATTGCTTCCTTTGTGGGAAATCCCTGCCAGTCCTTCTGCTTTCCTAGTTAAAAAAAACTGACCACACTAGGAATGAGAGCACAGCGTGGTCAGTTCCCTAGCTGTGCTGGGAACTCAGCCTGCTCCAGCCATTCACTGGGAAGTTCAGTGCACTGCTGTTTCTCCTCCACCAGCTCTAAAGCAGCTGAGAACACAGGTAATGTGAACACTTATAAAAAAGGGGAAAAAAGCGTTTAGAATGTTTTTGATATCTATACACAAATGTTTTACTTTTCATTTCTATTTTAAACTGAATGGGTTGTTTTACAAGGTGAGGGTTTACAATCTTGTTTAGCACTAAAATTATTACTCAGGTACAAACCATTGCCACCTTGTTTTTAGACGAATATATTGTGGTATCGTTTTTACTTTTTGGCCTATCAAGATTTCAGCCATGCCACTATATTTACAGAATAGAAATATTTCACACCGATCATTTTTGTAAGGGTTCAGTTGTGCCTAAAGAGGAACCTAAACTGAGGAACCTAATTTGAGGAACCTAAATCTGGAAGCTTTGCTATAAAAAAAAAAATGGCAAAATGACAACAGAGTAGTCACCAGCATTGCCTGTGGCCTCCCTGCAGCTGATTGTTTTTTCCATCAGTGTCCTGCACTGGACCTGTAATGGTAATGTTATCTTACGGTGTCATTAAACCCACATCATACAAAACTATCAATAAATACTGCATTACATGCTGTTCATACTCAACTAGTCACTATGAGATTCATTTTGTGTATTCCTCAGACATGGTTGACCCTGCTGCTCTCTATCTCCCTCTTCTGTCCATGTCCTCAATGCAGCTGGGAATTTTGCAGCTGTAGTGGCAACTCTGCACATGCTCAGTTTTCACAGATATGTGTCTATTTGTAAACAAGTTACTGTGCTGACAGGGTGCCCCCAGCTTAGAAACGAAAGCTGGGTACACACTATAAGAAAATCTGTCCTGTTTTCCTTGATGCTTCACAGCAATTCAAATCCAAGGATGGTACTAATTGTATGAAAATTCTTGAATGAAAAAGGATTTTTTTTTCTTTTTTTTGTTTTACCAAGCCCCAGAGGGTGGGGTGAAATGCATCAGCGGGAGTGGCCAGTACAGCGGCTGAGGCCATTACTCAACATTGAACTCCTGGGGTCAGTTAAGCAGCGTCCTTCCCTTCACTTGTATTGGCTGACACTGGAATCGCTTGGACTCATGCTCCCCTCTTCTCAGTTGCTGGTGGGGTGATCCCTTTCCTTCCATCCATAGCTTGGAGCGGCGCCATAAGGCAATGTTTCTCAACTTTTTTTCAGTCAAGGCACCCTTTAAAATTAGAGACAGTCCCAAGGCACCCTTTAAAATTAGGGACAGTCCCAAGGCACCCTTTAAAATTAGGGACAGTCCCAAGGCACCCCATTCTAAAATAGGGTGCCTCTAGACTGTCTATAATTTTAAAAGAGCACCCCATTCTAAAATGTGAAAAACTATTCTATTAGTTTTATATAACATAACAACATCCACACATGTAGGACACCCAACATTAGAGGTGATTTATTCTTCCAAAGCAAATGCACTTTTGCACACCAGTACTGACTAATATTCCAGTTTTTCTCCACCCTGAGCTAATGTGACCCCAACACTGATGGAGAGGGGCGGGGGAGGGTCAAACTAGGATGCTGTGCAGGCAGCTGACATCCTCCTTTCAACTGATGATGTCATTGGTTTTCAGGATGGCGGCAGCTAGAAGGCCATAATGATGCACTATGCAAACCTGTGGCTTTGCGTAGCTAAAAGACAGGCATGTCCCAGCCACTGGCTTGTATACAAGTTTTTGGCAATTTTTAGACAAGGCCAAGGCACCCCTGAAGAAACCTCAAGGCACCCCAGGGTGCCTGGGCACCCTGGTTGAGAAAGCCTGCCATAAGGTATACTTTTCACTATAGGCTTTTTTTTTTTTTGACGTAGAAACACTGTAGCGTAGATTATTATTGTTCTTTATTTTTGATCATGTGCACTCATTTTGTATCCAATTTTTCTTCTACAAAAATAGTACGCATTAAACGAAAATTTTTTGTTCTGTTCACATAGAAGACAAGTTTTTGGGTTTGTCCCTTTTTCCTTTGGAAAGTCTGAATCGAATGTCGAAAGTTGTGGACACTCTTTACAAAAATTAAAAGATCATTCCTTGTACGGAATTTTTCTTCTGACTTTCTTATAGCATGTACCCAGCTTAACATGTAATAGAAAGCTCCCAATACATAGTTGTTTCCAATCATGTGACCATTGAGACAGCCAATTACAGCAGTTACATGATTGGAATGTCCGCCTTCACCTCCCGGCATTTAGATCCACTTAAAGGGCCTGGAGACAGTGGCAGGAAGGGGTTAAAAAATACATTATCTAAATTAAATCAAACTGAAAATAACAGTTATAAAATTTGGAACCACTGGACTAAACATAGGCAGCTTCAGTAGTTCGACTTTGTTAAGAAATGTTGCTAATATTAACAGGTTGTTTTGTCAACTTGTTTGTGCAATTCAAATGCTACAGTATATTCAATTTGTTCCAACCCTCAGGAACCTACATGACACCCCTCTCTCCAGTTTCTACCCCACCCCAACTCACCCTTCCTTTCCCATCTCACCCCTTCCCTTTCTTTACCTATTTTCAAAATAAAAGTAAATATGCTCTTGTATTTGTTATATATTGTAATATGCATATGTCATGCGGTTTTCTATACCTTTCTTTTTGTTAACCTGTATAAATAATAATACAAAACATAATTAATAAAAAAAATTAATTCTTCTCCACTCTATGCAAAATTTGAAAATAAAAAGTAATTGGAATTAGACTACAATGTACCGGCAATGAACAAAGATAGACATGGGTGGCAACCATGGTTCTCTCCATAGATACAGTGGAGGAAAGGGCATGGCCACCGTAGGGTAGGACAGGAAATATGTTATTTGCGGAATTACCAGGTGAAAATAAAGGAAAAAAAGCCTTAAAAAGAGAAGACTAATGCCGCCACTACATCTGGATTACCAGGTGAAAATAAAAGGAAAAAAGCCTGAAAAAAAGAGAACTAGCCACTGTAGACACTACATCTAAGGCCTGGTAAGCTGAAATACATTTTTGTTTTTGAGTGCAGATACACTTTAATGTACAAAAATACTACACGTTCTTTTGTTAAAAAAAAAACAAAAAAAAAAAAACAATAATCGAAATTGGATTTTTGTTTAAAATATATATTTAAAGTAGGACTATGGGCAAAATGTTTTCATTGTTGATAGAGCAAGGGAGGGCTATAACCCCTGTCAGATTTTTTTTGTCCCATTACCAAACAGGAAGTGAGAGGAAATCCCTACAAATTAAAGGAATTCCTTGGGGACCCCAAGGTCACCAGAACTAGTATCCCCATTGGAAGATTTCCCCTCTATTACTGTTCTGGAGACAACTCAAAATTTGGGATTTTCTTTTACTTTCACTTTCAATAATAATGGTAAAAAGGACAAATAGAAAGGGGGAATCTCCCTAACGGGGGTACAGACAGCAATACAAATCTGACAGGTGTTCTAATCCATCTCTACTCTATCCAAAACTAAAAAAAAAAAGTAATAAACTGAAAGCATTTTACTGCAGGAAAAAGAATCAACGGTCCCCAGTTGGTCCCAGTAAAAAGAAAAAAGTTACAACTTTGTTACTCAATTACTGAATGGTAAACATAATTTCAGATAAACACATTGACCAGCAACAGTTCATAGTCCATACCAGTTATTTGCATCTACAGTTTGGTTGATGTCCCAGTTCTGTCAACACCGCTGTGGTTTACATATGTTGACTTGGGAATTGAACATGAATTCAGAGCTGGAGTTAAGCCAAGCTTTCAGATCCTGGTTGAGGACACTTCCTGTAAGCACTCCATTGACCTTCGTAAATCCATCATATTGGCAAAAAGGTGACATCATGCCAAACCCTGATGATAAAGAGCTGAGTGACAATAACAGGAAGAAACAAATAAATTGCGGTGCATTTCCAGTCAAGGTGGCCAAGATCAGTTTAGTCTTAGTTCGGAATACACGGTCTCCTGAGGGCGCACTAGGTCGGTTCTGTTGGCATACAGCACATCCGGAGGGGGCTGAAAGTAAAGACAGAGACAAGTTTCAACATACGGTTGACCTATAGACCTATTGTTGTTTAAAGATTATCTATACCAGGGGACTCCAACCCTTTCCTGGGCCACACTGGAAGAAGAGGCATTGTCTTGGGCCACACATAAAATACACTAACAATACGGATAACCAACGAGAAGAAAAAGTTGGGCAGATCACAAGTTAACAATCACGGATATACTGTAGATAGCATAGCTGAGTAATAAAACTTAATTTTTTTGTAATATTTTTTATTATAAAAGTAAAAGAGGGCAACATAAAACTAGTGCAATATTTGACACTGTTTTTAACACATTAATATCTGGTTGGATGGATGGAGTAGCAATTCTCAATGAATTCTCAAGGTGCTCATCAGATATTTTGTTTCTAATTTTGACCTTTGTATGCTTCATCCTTGAAAATAGTTCTCACAAATATAGGCGCTGCCGAAAACTGATGACATGAATAAGGTGTGACTGTGATAAGTGGGAGATTTTTCTTTGGGAGGATAAAACTTATAAATCTCCAGTAAAGAGACATTGCCAGATTTTTCTTTGGATGCATGTGTTCACTAAGTGTAAACACATTTTTACAAAATAGCTGTCTTGGGCCGCAAGTTGTACACCCCTGGTCCGAACCAGGGGCGGACTGACCATTTGGATACTTGGGCACTGCCCGAGGGCCCGGGGTCAGTAGGGAGCCCCATGAGATGCCCCTGGTACCTTTTTCATAGGCTTTTTGGAGTTTGGGCAAGGACACAGGGGCCTCATAATCCCCTATTGCCCAGGGGCCCCATGAGTTGTCAGTCTGCCCCTGGTCCGAACTTTAATTTTAACAATCAAACATTTTTCACCACTTGCTCTCTGAAAGATTTACTCCCCTTCATGACCAGACTATTTTTTTGCGATACAGCACTGCGTTATTGTAACTGACAATTGTGTGGTAATGCAACTCTGTATATAAATGAAATGTATGTAATTTTTTTTCCCACAAATAGAGCTTTCTTTTGGTTGTATGTGATCACCTCTGCTGTTTTGAATTTTTTGTGTTATAAACAAAAAAAGACAGACAATTTTGAAAAAAAAAAAACAATATTTTTGACTTTTTGCTAAAAAAAATTCAATAAAAAAATAAAAAAAAATTTAAAATTCTTTATAAATTTAGACCAAAATGTATTCTGCTACATGTCTTTGGTTAAAAAAATCCCAATAAGTATATATTTTATTTATTTAAAAGAAAAAAGACATAAAGATATACTGTATACACACTGCTCAAAAAAATTAAAGGAACACTTTTTAGTCAGAGTATAGCATAAAGTCAATTAAACTCCTGAGATATTGATCTGGTCAGTGTGGTAGCAGAGGGGGTTATTAATCAATTTAAGCTGCTTTGGTGTTAATGAAATTAAGAACAGTTGCACTAGATGGGACCCCCAAAACAGGAATGATTTTACAGGTGGAGGCAACTGACATTGTTTTCCCTACTCATCTTTTCTGACTGTTTTTCACTAGTTTTGCATTTGGTTAGGGTCAGTGTCACTACTGGTAGCATGAGAAGATACCTGGACCCTACAGAGGTTGCACGGGCAGTCCATCTCCTCCAGGATGACACATCAATACGTTCCATTGCCAGAAGGTTTGCTGTGTCTCCCAGCACAGTCTCAAGAGCATGGAGGAGATTCCAGGAGACAGGCAGTTACTCTAGGAGAGCTGGACAGGGCCGTAAAAGGTCCTTAACCCATCAGCTGAACCGGTATCTGCTCCTTTGTGCAAGGAGGAACAGGATGAGCACTGCCAGAGCCCTACAAAATGACCTCCAGCAGGCCACTGATGTGAATGTCTCTGACCAAACAATCAGTAACAGACTTCATGAGGCTGGCCTGATGGCCCGACGTTCTCTATTGGGCCCTGTGCTCACTGCCCGGCACCATAGAGCTCGATCGGCATTTGCCATTGAACACCATAATTGGCAGGTATGCCACTGGCGCCCTGCGATTTTCACAGATGAGAGCAGGTTCACATCGTATGCAACAGTGTTCAGCATGACCGTTTTGGTGGTTGGTCAGTGATGGTCTGGGGAGCCATATCCATGTAGGGGCGCACAGACCTCTACAGGCTAGACAATGGCACCCTGACTGTCACTAGGTATTGGGATGAAATCCTTGGACCCATTGTGAGACTGGTACAGTGGCCCCTGGGTTCCTTCTGGTGCACGACAATGCCCGGCCTCATGTGGCGAGTGAATGCAGGCAGTTCCTGGAGGATGAAGGAATTGATACCATTGAATGGCTCTAATGCTCGCCTGACCTAAATCCAGTAGAACACCTCTGGGATATCATGTTTTGCTCCATCTGACGCCGTCAGGTTGCACCTCAGACTGTCCAGGAGCTCAGTGATGTCCTGGTCCAGATCTGGGAGGAAATACCCCAGGACACCATCCGTCGTCTCATTAGGAGCCTCCCCCAACATTGTCAGGCATGCATACAAGCACGTGGGGGCCATACAAACTACTGAGGACCATTTTGAGTTGCTTCAATGAGATTTCAGCAAAATGGATTCGCCTGCTGCATCATTTTTTCACTTTGATTTTCGGAGGGTCTTGAATTCAGTCCTTTGTAGGTCGATCATTTTTATTTCCATCAAACGATGGGGCATCTTTACGTTTCTAACACATTACCCCATCCATATCAGTATAGATATCCAGCAGGAGATTTTTCTCCGTTGAGATCTGATGTGTTTTCACTGTGCTCCTTTAGTTTTTTTGAGCAGTGTATAATATGGCTGTTTCTGGTAATGAGTCACTAGCCTCAAGGTAATTGTAATCATTATCTTTACTGACATAAAAATAAGACATGAAACGACAGCAACACACAATAATTAAACTGCTTAGAAACAAAGTAGAAACAATCCCCAATATACTCCAAATGTGGAATCATTCATCAAATAGATCAGAGGTCTCCAAACTTTCTAAGGAAAGAGCAAGTTTACTATCCTGCAGACTTTAGGGGGGCAAGACTGTGCCCAGTGGGAGTAAATAATACCCGAGCTTTGGTAATAGGGGGAGAAACAGTTGGTGTCAGTGGAAGGAATAGTGCCCCATTGTTGGTCAGTGGCAGGAATAATGCCTCAAGATCCGAATAAAGGCAAGCAAAGGGCTGCATCCACTGCCAGGGCCACAGATTGGAGACACTAATATAGGTTATACTAAATGTACCGCAGCACCATCCAGTAAGGGAATAAATGTATTTCCTCTGGTAGCTCAGATTCAGATCTGGTTTGTCAAGTCTAATGTATAGCAAAAGAAGTGACTTACTGTTTTTAAGCAAATAGGAATAAAAAATATGGTTAGTTCATATATTTGTATACTATTGGTCACAGCAATATACAGTATATACAAGAGATCCTAACCCAACCCAACCATTGGAACTGACTGGTCCATATAACCAATGGTCACTTTAGTAGGCAAGAACTTTCTTCATGGTAGGTGAGGTGGCAACTCCAAAGGTGATAGGCCTAAGGTTAGTGTCCCTCCCACAACACTACTGACTTTAAATTCAGCCAGTACAGCAGAACCCAGCAGACATTTGCTCAATCTATGGGAAGGCTGGTTACACTGAAGTCAATCCATCGATCGACTTCAGTACAACCAGCCTGTTGGATTTTTTGCATGCAATTACTGCTGGCGGCTAAAGCTGCCAATAGTGATCATTGTGTTCTGCCAGCTAAGAAGGCTCCCCGCCAGGAGAGCATAATAGGGTTGTGAGAGGGATTCCCCCATCAACACTGTGTTGATCGGGAAATAGAGCGAAGTTTCTTTCTTGCAACCCGTGGTGGAAAGAAAGAAACTCATATCATCTATGGCCTGCCTAACTTTTCTGTCTCACTTACCACTGAGATAAACTTGGGGTAACCCTACAGAGCACACAAGACATCACTGGATTTTGGGGGATATTTTTTGCACTTTTGCACAGATATAACAAAACATGTAAATGGTATAGTGCAGTGGTCTCCAAAA
The DNA here is from genome assembly GCF_062004578.1 of Staurois parvus. Lineage (NCBI taxonomy): Eukaryota > Metazoa > Chordata > Amphibia > Anura > Ranidae > Staurois > Staurois parvus. Next base: position 7,008,265 of record NW_028318623.1, on the reverse strand, counting down.
TTTGGCCCAGGGGCTGGATGCGTCTCTTTGCTTACTTTTATCCGGCCCTTCAGACACTATTCCTTCCATTGATACCAACAGCAGGGCAATAATTCCTACACTGACACCAACGATGGCTTCCAATGACACCGAGGGGGCGTTATTCCTTTCATTGACACCAATGATGGGGAGCTATTCTACATTTTCTTCTCCCACTGGCCACAGTCTGGCCCTCCTAAAGTCTGCACTACAGTAAACCTGCCCTTTGTTTAGAACTTGTGGAGACCCCTGGTATAGTGAACAGACCACAAGGGAGAAAATAAAAGCTCATTGTTCGGAATTACATTAAGTACACTTTAGCAAACTTTCCTGTTTTCTCTTTTATCACTCCTTTTTTATCCTCTATTCTGGTATCTCTCTGGTACTATATACAAGACTGACCTTTCATTATTCTGCTGTCGTTTTCGGACTCATTTAAAATTACCATTTAGGCCGGTCATACATGGATCAAAATTTGGATAGTACAGCAGGGACCGGCTCAGAATCGATCCATAAATAGCCAGGCTGATTGTACCAAAATCGATCCATCAATCAACCTGGGTACAACAGCCTGTTGGATTTTTTGACATTCAATTACTGCCAGCAGCTATAGCTGCTAGCAGTAACCGATGTGTTCTGCCCACCAGGAAGGCTCCCCCACCCCCAGCACAACACAATAGCACTGTGGGAGGCATTCCCCCCCATCAACACTGACTGTGCTGATGGGTGAATCAAGCGTTTTTCTTTCCTTCCACTCATGGTTGAAGGAAAGGAAATTGAGTAATCTATGGGCTGCTTAGTCAAGTTCTCCTTTCGAAAAATTATAAATGCACATCTTTTTGCAGGTAAAAAAAAGGTGCATTTGCTTCTGTTTAAAAAAATTATAAAGTATTGCACCTATGATTAATGGGCGTAATCTCAGGCTCCTGTACACACTGCCAACAGTAGACATGTTTGTTTCATTACGATTTGTTTTTCCAAAGAAAATTTAATTTTCAGAGATTCAGATGTATATGAATCTCCAAATGGACATAATAACGAATGCCAATGAACCCGAAAAAGAAGTTATAAGGAAATTAACAAATGCATTTGTTTCATTCGGATGATGAGATAGCAGTTTGGGCCCAGTGGGAAATGAACTCAATTTTCAAATTTGTTTGATAATTCAGATTCGAATAACGAATTTAATTTGATTGGTTAATTCGGATGCACATGATGCCAGTTGATATGCGATTTCTCTAGGTGGGTTGGACTAGAGTACAAAAATATTGAATCCTTTTGATTCGATAATATATCAAATATATAGCAATCTTCTGGAAAAGCTGCACAATTTTTCGAATACATCCAGATCAATGAATATACAAAATGAACGCCAAAGACACAAAACAAATTCTAAAAATTAATTGGGTCAACATAACGAATATGACAAAACAAAATTCTTCAATGAATGAATTCATCCGAAATGAAACAAACATTTCTGACGTACATGCCTAGTTTTTAGGCTACAAGTGCGCTGATCAGCACACTTGCGGCCCACACATTTTCTCCTGCACAGATTTCTGTGAATGAATGAGGCAACTGTACGGGCAGAGCCCAATACAGCTGTGCCAAATTTAAAATGTGACAACAGATCAGGGGTAGAGGAACCCCCACCCACTGTCACAGAGAAGGGGGCGCAGGGGTACAGGGGAGGTTGATGAACATGCTACATGTTACATCCCAAATACAAGTTCAGAAGGTGAATTTAGCCTTTAACCACTCATATGACGTCCATCAAGAACCACCGCACCCCCCACGTGCCCACTGCGGTGCACACCAGGTGCTCTCTGCGATTGTTGTGTCCTCCCATGTCATGGTAAAAGGCCAATCACAGTGGCCCTTTACCATGTGATCAGCTGTGTCCAATCACAGCTGATCACGATGTAGACACACTTGCTGGTTATCATCAGCACTTTCCTCAAGCTGTCACAGCGTGCACTGATAATAGGGCACTGATAATCAGTACCCGGATTATTAGCGCAGCCCTAACAGTGCTCATCAGTGCTGCCTATCATTGCCAATCAGGGTCCATCACTGCTGCCAATGAGTGCCCAGAAGTGCTGCCAATCAGTGCCCAGAAGTGCTGTCAGTCAGTGCCAACTATCAGTGCTCTTCAATGCTGCCTATTAGTGCCCTTCAGTGCTGCTTATTAGTGCCCATCAGTGCCAACTATCAGTGCCCATCATTGCCCCCTATCAGTGCCTATTATTGCCACCTATCAGTGCAGCCTCATCATTGCCTCCTCATCAATGCCCACCAGTGCTGCCTATCAGTGCTGCCTATCAGTGCCCATCAGAGCTGCCTATCAGTGCCCATTAGTGCAGCTTCATCAGTGAAGGAGAAAAATTACCTGTTTGCAAAATGTTATAATAGAAACTAAGAAAACATGGGGTTTTTTTTCAAAATTTTCAGTCTTTTTTAGGTCATTTAGCAAAAAATAAAACACCCAGTAGTGATTAAATACCATCAAAAGAAAGCTCTATTTGTGTGAAAACGATAAAAAGTTCATATAGGTACAGTGTCGCATGACCACGCAATTGTCATTCAAAGTGCAACAGCGCTGAAAGCTGAAAATTGGCCTGGGCAGGAAGGGGGTAAAAGTGCCTGGTAGGCAAGGGGTTAATAATGTGTTTTGCTCCCAAACTTACTCGCAGAATGTTTCACCACGATAAACAGGACAAAGAGTGAAGCTGAATCTCCCTAAGTCCCAGTTCACACTAGTGCGGGCCGCGTGGCTCATGTTTGCGTGGGCACGGCAGCCTATTCATTCGAATGGGCTGCTGTGCTCGTATTTCACGCAAGGAAAGGGTGCAGGCACCTTTTCCAAAATGCATCTGCACGGAAACCGCATTTTTTTTTGGACATGCAGTTTCCGTTTGGTTCCAGCACCCATGGTCGTGCTGTGAGATGTAGTGCATGGGAGTGCTATTCAAAATGAATGGCACCCCCCCGCGCGTCTCGCAAGAGAAACTCCATGCGGCTGTGGGTGGTTGTGGGTGCGGGAACAGATGCAATTCCTGCAAATGCAACCAGCCCACAGCCGCAGACATAACAGGGCCTTATGGGGGCACTTAGAGAAATAGAAACTTGACAGATATTCTGAAAAATAAAAAAAGTTTTGCCTGTAGTTATACCTTAATTTACAAGATTTTTGTTTTTAGCGATTCCTATATATTTGGAATAATTGTTAACCTCAAAATGAGGGTCTCACCTGCTGTTTTCTAGGCATGTTTTTGTTAAAAACAATATCAGCATACTGTAACTCAGGTGGTTCCTGAAATGAGAAATGAACAAATTAGGGTTTACATGCACGTCTTTGAAAAAGAATACCAGGCATGGATATGTTATTACAGAGCTGGACCAATGTAACAATGCATGTACCATACTTGGAGGGTCCCTCTAGAAGCTGCAAATCACTCTAGTTGCCACCCCTACTCCAGTGATCTCCACCAGCTTCCGGGTCCCATGCCAAATGCCTGCGTTGCGGCATTGTGAACACAGGAGGTCAGCCACCCAACACCGGTGCCATTCAGAGAAAACGCAAAGTGTTCTCTGAACAAGGTGGAGAGGTGGTGTGGGGATGTCAGAGAATGCTTTTCTTTGCCAGTTAGAAATGGAAATAGTTCACTTGGGCCAGCGCAGTCCAAACAAACTATATGTGACATGAAACATGGAATTCTGCTTTTAAAATTTGCAATCACCATGGCTGTAATTGTTGTGTCCTCTGATAAATGTGCACTTCAGCATGTGTGCAAAAAAAGGCTCCAGCATTGAAAGGGTTAAGATTTAAGGGGAAGTTGAAATAAGATTTTCTCTTGAATTTGCAAAGGAGGTTCTCCTTTCCGACAGCCTTATCCTCTTTAGACAAATTAGGCAGAATTAGACAGATACATTTTATTTGTTACTTATTTTGTATTAAATTTAAACCAAGCTGCATATTTAACTTTTACTTTAGTACATTTCACTTCTAAAATGTAATTTTAATTTTCTCTGCGTTTCTTACAGTTACAGTTTGTTTTCTTTAGAGAGCAACCATAACCTGATTAGAAAGACCAGTCCCAGGCCAGTACCATACCCCTGCCAGCCTATCTCCTGCTAGTAACATACCCCTACCTCCTTGTACCCTGCCAGTACCATGCCCCTACCACCTTGTACCCTGCCAGTACCATGCCCCTACCACCTTGTACCCTGCCAGTACCATGCCCCTACCAGTACCATACCCCTGCCATCCTATCTCCTGCTAGTAACATACCCCTACCACCTTGTACCCTGCCAGTACCATGCCCCTACCACCTTGTACCCTGCCAGTACCATGCCACTACCAGTACCATACCCCTGCCAGCCTATCCCCTACTAGTAACATACCCCTACCACCTTGTACCCTGCCAGTACCATGCCCCTACCAACCTATCCCCTGCCTCTACCATACCTCTACCAATAACATCCCCCTGTCAGCCTATCCTCTACCAGCACCATACCCTTGCCACCTTGTCCCCTGCCAACACCATACCCCTACCACCTTGTACCCTATCTGTACTATACTCCTACCAGTAATATACCCCTGCCAGCCTTTCCCCTGCCAGTACCATACACCTGCTAGTAACATACCCCCGTCAGCCTGTCCCCTGCCAGCACCATGCCCCTGCTACCTTGTGCAGTACCAGTACTATATCCCTGTCAACCTATCCCCTGCCAGGAACATACCCTTGTCACCTTGTCCCATGTCAGTACCATCTACTGCCAGTATGTCCCCTGCCAGTACCATTCCCCTGCCAGTACCATACCCCTGTCAGCCTATCCCCTGCCAGTAACATACCCCTACCACCTTGTACCCTGCCAGTAGTATACCCCTACTACCTTGTACCCTACCAATATCATGCCCCTACCAGTACCACACCCCTGCCAGCCTATCCCCTGCCTGTACCATACCTCTACCAGTAACATACCCCTGTCAGTCTATCCCCTGCCAGTACCATACCCCTACCAATACCATGCCCCGTCAGCCTATCCCTTACCAGTACCATACCCTTGCCACCTTGTCCCCTGCCGGCTCCATACACTTACCACCTTGTACCCTGCGTGTACTATACTCCTACCAGTAACATACCCCTGCCAGACTTTCCCCTGCCAGTATAATACCCCTACCAGTAACATACCCCTGCCAGCCTTTCCCCTGCCAGTTCCATACCCCTACCAATAACATACCTCTGTCAGCCTGTCCACTGCCAGTACCATACCCTTGTCACCTTGTCCCCTGCCAGTACCGTACCCCTGCCACCTTGTACGGTACCAGTACCATACCCCTGCCAACCTATCCTCTGCCAGTAACATACTCTTGTCACCTTGTCCCATGTCAGCACCATCTACTGCCACCCTGTCCCCTGCCAGTACCACACCCATACTAGACTGTCCCTTGCCAGTACCATACCCCTTCCAGTAACATATCCCTGCCACCTTTTACCCTGCCAGTACCATACCCCTACCAGTAACATACCCCATCAGCCTGACCCCTGCCATGTTGTACCCTGCCAACACCATACCCCAACCAGCCTATCCCGTGTCAGTAACATACACACCCTGTATCAAGTCAGTTATATAGCCCTGCCACTTTGTCCTCTACCATCACTCATACCTCTGTCAGCCTGTCCCCTACTAGTACCATACCCCTACCAGCCTGTCCCCTGCCAGTAATATACCCCTGTCACCATGTTCCCTGCCAGTACCATACCTTGGCAGCCTATTCCCTGCCAGTAATATACCCTGTCACCATTTTCCCTGTCAGTACCATACCTTGGCAGCCTGTTCCCTGCCAGTAATATACCCCTGTCACCATGTTCCCTGCCAGTAATATACCCCTGTCACCATTATCCCTGCCAGTACCATACAACTGGCAGCCTATTCCCTGCCATTAATATTCTCCTGTCACCTTGTTCCCTGCCAGTACCAAGCCTCTGCTAGCCTGTCCCCTACCAGTACCATACTTCTGCTAGCCTGTCCCCTACCAGTACCATACCCCTGCCAGCCTGTCCCTTACCAGTACCATGCCCTTGCTTTCAGTGTGGATGCAGTGGTTTATCTGCAGAGGTCCAACACACCCCTGCTGAATCAAACCTATAGCTCTTCAACCAGCAAAGCTCACTGTCCTAGTGATTGGGGAGCTGTAGTTTTGACTCAGCGGTGGGCATGTCACAGCTACAGAGAGACCACTGATTCCATACAGAGAGTAAGGGTCCTTCTTTGAAGCATGCTGGCAGGGGACAGCCTTTTCTACTCAGGCTATGGATACTTTCTAAAAAATAAAACTCTTAAGTTTAGATTCAGACTGAAACAGTGCCAGTTACATCAGTTGTGAAGTGTAATTCATTAAGCACTTGCGTTACTATTTAACTGGAATACCAGTGCATTTTGCATGCAATTTTGATGCAGCTGCGATTTAGGATCTCTCTCTCTGTTCAGTAACACGGCTGCAAAATGCATTTGAATTGCATTACATCTAAAGAGATAAGCATTTCTCATGTGATTTCAATTCAAGTCTATGAAGCTCAATATTAGATCGCACCACTCCAAAGACACACACAACCCTATTTCAAAATGCACTGCATGGAAGAGATTGCCCTCCATTGCAAATTAATTTTTTTCCAATGCCATGCGAATCACTGCAGTTCAAAATGCTTTAAAAAAACAGATCAGTGTGAAGCAGGGCTAAAAAAAAAAGTTTTCCCTTAATATTTTATCGATGGTAAAGTCCAACTCAACTGCGTTCAAATCAACTAAACTCATTCCATAAAAGCACACCATTTGCTTTGATGGAATGAGTTTAGTTGATTTGAACGCAGTTGAGTTGGACTTTACCATCGATAAAATATTAAGGGAAAACATTTTTTAATATGATCTAAATGTTTGCATTAACTAAAAAAAAAAATTAATAAATGATCTTAAAATGAACACTTGAAACAGAAATTAATGGTCAGATCCCTCTTTCACGCCTGTGTAACTTCCTCATAGTTTCTCCTTTTTGGTTTTTTTGCGGAACATTTCCTAGACACATACAAGTGACAGTAAAGCAAGTCGTCCATTTGTGTGTATTGCTTGAATAGACGATTATTATGATCCATAAAACAAGATGTTAGCTTACCGGAGCTTCTGCTGAGGGGTTGTTCTGACCTAAATAGAAATAAAAGCCATTGTTAATATGAGACACTTTATACCCCTATGTAACTGAACAGGTTCATGCTGAGCTGTAAGGCAGAAGTGATTATATATCTTCAAGTCCCATCTATGTTAACGAATAGCCTAATTCTCTACATAGATGTCTTATTTTTGCTATAATAAAGCTGCATTCTGGGAATACTTCTAAAAACACAATTGAAATTTATGTATTTGAACTGTTTTCTGACAAATAATTTATTATTCTGTTTAGTCAGTCTTGCGATTTAAACCTAAGAAATACAAATAAAGGAGAAAGGTGTGGCAGACCAAAACCAGATAAAAGAGTCCAAAATCATTTTAATTGTTGATTAACTACTTGATGACCAGCCACATTTATGTTACCACGGGTGGCTTGTACAGGCACCGTCACAGACCTGTACATTGGCACCCCCTCACCCGCATACACTCCCATTTTAATTGGATTTTGTCAGCAGATTACAGCCAGTGATTCATGGCTGAGACCCGCTGATCGGATTTGTCCAATCACAGCCCAAAGCCCTGTGTTGACAAACACACAACTCTGTACAGAGGGAATGATCTATGTATTTCTTTTCTCTGCAAAGCAGGGAGAAGAAACAGACATTTTAGTAAAAAAGCAGCACATATCACACACATTAACACTTGTTAGGCACACACCTAACCCCTTAATTATCCTGTGATGTTAACCCCTTCCCAGACAGTGTCATTAGTACAGTGTATAATATTATCACTGATCACTGTATTAGTGTCAGTCAGTCTACCTCCCACCCAGTGTCAGTTAGTGTTAGATTGCCCACCGCACTATCCTAGTCCCACTATAAGTTGCTGATCACCAACATTACTGTTATTAAAAAAAAATACATAACTAAAAATTCCAGTATACACATATACCAATAGTTTGTAAACACTATAAAGTTTACACAAACCAATCAATATACACTAATTTGGATTTTTTTACCAAAGACTTGTAGCAGAATACATTTTGGCCTAAATTTATGAAGATTTTTTTTATTGGATATGTTTTATAACAGAAAATAATTTTCAGTCTTTTTTAGTTTATATAATAAAAAATCCAGTGGTGACCGAACCTCCAAAAGAAAGCTCTATTTGTGTGAAAAAAAATATCTAAATTTCATTTGGGTACAATGTTCCATGATTGCGTAGCTTCTAGGTAAAGTAGCACAAGTAGTTAATAAAGTGTCAATTTAAAAAATCAAACGTGTTTTGGGGGTGCATCACCACTCCCCCGTCAATAGGGCTACAAGAGCAAACATAAAACATTGTCATAGTAATAAAAAATTATGTCTATATATGCATATGAGTTTATACTACAAATGCTAGAACATCACATTTGAATTTGATTGGTTAGTGAATATGCTTGTGTAGCAACCCCCCCCCCCACAAATGCAGAATAGGCTGCTAGGTAAATTTAGTTTGGCTCCCCTGTAATCAGAGGAGTAGGGGTTGATTATTGAGGGCTGCTCAGTGTTTCACAGGCTGCTGTTCTGTCATTGTCCTCTGTCTTCTATAGGATTCTAGAATCATAGTGGGAGGAAGGACAGGGCATGCAGCCTGAATATTTATGGAACCCTAGCCAACCCTGGAGAGGTGTGCCCAGTAGGTGGTGAGGGAGCCCATAAATAGCCCAGGGCTTAGACAGCAGGGGGCAACTTTCCTGGGTCCAGTCCTGCAGGAAGAGACCCCTGTGCAAGGGCTCTGCCCCTGGAGCAGGACCCTAGAGGACGTCTTCAGGAAAACTAGGCTTAGCTGGGGACCTTTTTGCAAATATGCATCCGGGGATCAAGTTGGGTCTGAAGAATCTTACTGGAGAGACCCAAGAAGAAGTTGTTCTATGGTGGTGTGAGTCTACATCTCCCTCACTAGGAAGAGACTGATGGATATCGGCAGGAGGCTGCTGATGATCCTGTGGCAAATCCTATGTGAGCAAATGACTCTAGCGCAAAAGAATAGTGACTCTGTAGCTTTTATCTCTGGAAGGAGTACAGGTCACCATCGGCATAGAGATCCTGTGGGACATTCATTTTTATGCAGGGCAGCCAGAAGTTAAGGAGTCCTCAAGTTGTTCAGTTTTACAGTTTATCGGGGTAGCTTATGCTCCCTATCCCTATACAAAGTTCAGAGTTCCCAATAAAAACTCAAAAAGACACCCATAGACTGTTTTTGGAACTAGTGAAAAAGTGCAAAACATTTGGTGTGCCTGGCTGTGTTTGCTCTAAGTGGGAAATAGTACCAAATTCACTAGCAGCTCCTTAATGGGTGCACTAAACTTGTTAGACAGTCTGAGACCCAATCTGACTCAACATGAAACATACCTAGGGATCATCTCTATGGAATTAATTTGCTAAGGGAGTATATAATGTTCACTTTGCAAAGTCAATGATCATGAAGCTTAGTGAGTGAAGTTAATAGAAACATTGGCTTCTTTAAGTACCTGATCATTTGTAAGGAAAAATAAAAAAATTAATAATAAAAAGATTTTTGCCTGCACTAATGGGATGATTGAAGATCAATCTATTTGCTAAAGTGAATATTTTGTTCTGCTTTAGTTACTCAATACATACAAAAAAATAACAGTAATAGACTGAACAGATGACTAACCAGCAAACCTCAGCTTCTCTTCCCCATCATATGACTGACCTGTTTTTCTTCCGCTATTGCCAACTAAGTTTAATTATCAGTTCAAAAAAGTATGCCGCTATTTATGAAACTAGAGCCTAACTAGAAAACGTTCTCGTCTGTGATACATTCTGGGAAATCACTGAAAAGTATACATTGCCTCCAGGCTACCATGTCACAAAGGAGTGCCAGATGGATTTCGTCAATGATGAATGGAAGTTGCTGGTTCCCTGAACAAGGAGCAATTGCTGTAAAGTGGACCAATCTTGGCTCAACCCGAAGAACAATACAGAACAATGTAATACACCCAAACATAATCATGCAAAGATGCTAATTTTCATTTTTTAAATTTGTGTGCTTAAATTCTTCAGATGCACCCTACAGGTTTCTGGAACCTGAAAGTACCCCCCTCATCAGGGCCTGAAGTTTTAGATATTGTAAATCAATGAGATGATGAGCAACAGCTTACATAACCAGCTGCTGAGAAGCAAGTCAAACAGGTGTTTTTTCTCTTGGGCCAACAAATTAGGATAGGCCAGCAATGGGCAAACTACGGCCCGCGGGCCGTATACGGGCCGGCGGACCTTTTAATCCGGCCCGCGGAGCGTGATACATTGGCTGTCAGGATGTGTGTAGGCGGGGCAGCGTGACGAACGTGAGGGGAGCTAGGCTCCTCTCACAGTCCGCCCTGAAGACCGGAACGGTGCGGGAACACGGCGAGAGGAACGCGCGGAGCAAAGGTAAGTGAATTGACACAGGGGGGACTTGGCTTACTACTTGGGGGGGAATAGTACTATGGGGGATGAATTAATATGGGGAATGAATTACTATAGGGGGGATGAATTACTATGGGGGATGAATTACTATATGGGGGATGAATTACTATATGGGGATGAATTACTATGGGGGATGAATTACTATGGGGGATGAATTACTATATGGGGGATGAATTACTATGGGGGATGAATTACTATATGGGGGATGAATTACTATATGGGGGATGAATTACTATGGGGGATGAATTACTATATGGGGGATGAATTACTATGGGGGATGAATTACTATATGGGGGATGAATTACTATGGGGGATGAATTACTATATGGGGGATGAATTACTATGGGGGATGAATTACTATATGGGGGATTAATTACTATGCTTACTATGGGGGAATATTACTATACTTACTATGGATGACACATACACATCATTCATCTACTCTTGGTCCGGCCCCCGGGTCCAATATATGAACCCATTGCGGCCCTCAAGTCAAAAAGTTTGCCCACCCCTGGGATAGGCCCTTTACTGCTCCACAATGACTGTGCCCCTGTGCACAATGCCACCTCTATAAAGACATGGTTTGATCTCAACCCTATGGAACTTTTTTTGTGGTGAATTAGATAGCTGATTGCAAGCCAGGTCTTCTCATCTAACATCAGCATTTGTTCTCATAAGTACTCTCTTGGCTGAATGGGCATGAAAAACCTACCCAAATGCTAGTGGAAAGGTTTTTTTTTTAGGAAAGTGAAGGATGTTTTAGCCAAGGGGGATTGAAGCTTTATATTGATGCCATGGTTTTGTAATGGGATGTCCAACAAGCTGTTCAAGATGTCCATTGGTCAGGGATCCATTGGAAAAGTTAATGGAAAAGATAACATTAACATACAGGGTTTTTCTACTTGGTGGAAATCATGTGACTATCAAAATTAGAAAAGTATTTGCTATGTTAAGCAGGCCATACACTACTATAATTTAGTTGAGAACGGTTGTTTATGGGGTTAAATTGACCATTGTGTTTGACTGTAATGATGAAGAAAAATCGAAGGATTGGGATTGTAAATTTTTTCAGGAATGAACAAAATTATTACTGTGAATGTGGGTTTCATTGATGAAATTCTAATAATTCTAAAATTAATGTTAAAAGCAAGCAAAATTCGAACGTGATCTGCCAGTTCTCTGATGACAATATTGAATGTACTGTACTGATTCTTCATATGATCATTCGTACAAACAAAATCTACTAATATAATAATATATGCCCAGAACGTTTGTGTGTGTGACTGCCAGTGGTATACATTATAGTTTAGCAATATAATTACCAAATAACTTTCTATTCTCCAAATGTATGTGAAAGTGGTCCTGATATATGAAAGAGACAAGTTCAAAACATTATAAAAAAGAAACCAAGAAACCCTTTGTAAGTTTGAGTGTTATAAATAATCTTTTAACCAAAACGACCACAAACAGTGTAACTGAATAGAAATAACTTTGCTACTATGAAAGAATAAATGGGATTCGTGTTTCTGCATGCCTGATCTGCTTTGCAGCCTAGAAACGAGAAGCTATGTACAGATGGCATTGAAAAGCCTTTTATAAAAAACTTGGCTGCATTTTCTCCTGGCACTTCCGGGGAAACTTTTCTCCCAGAAACACCAATTACTTTGCTAGCACCTCTTCTACTAATAGGTCTGCATGGTTACAAAATATACAGCTTTCTTTGTTAGTATTTGTATCGGATGTATCATTTGAATGATATATTCCTTAGTGTAAAATAAAGAAGGCTTATTTGAGGTCATAATTGTATTATCTGTATAAACAATGAACCAGTTCAGTCTGTGAAGCTTGAAATCTTTGTCAGGGCATACTAAAAACTGTTTGCATTGCTTACTTCTAACCTCTGCACTTTGAAGGATACTTACTGCTGATCCCTGCACACCGAGGGTTAATTACTCCTGACTTCTGCACCCCAAGGCTTACTTACTCCTGACTCCTGCACCCCAAGGCTTACTTACTCCTGACCCCTGCACTCTGAAGGTTACTCACTCCTAATCACTGCACTGCGAGGGTCACTTACTCCTGATCCCTGCCCTTTGAGGGTTACTCACTCCTGACCTGTGCACTCTACGAGTTACCTACTTCTGACCCCTGCACTCCAAGGGTTACTTACTCCTGATCCCTATACTCCGAGGTTAACTTACTCCTGAACCCTGCACTCCAAGGGATACTAACTCTTGATCTGTGCACTATGTTTGGTTTCTTACTCCTGACCCATGCACTCCGATGATTACTTACTCCTGACCCCTGAACTCCAAAGGTTACTTAATCTGGATGCCTGCATGCTGAAGGTTACTTGCTCCTGACCCCTGCACTCTGAGGGTTGCTTATTCCTGATCCCTGCACTCTGAGGGATACTCACTATTGATCTGTGTACTCTGAGGGTTACTTACTCATGACTCCTTCACTCCGAGGATTACTTACTCCTGATCCCTGCACTCTGGGGGTTACTTACTCCTGACCCCTGCACTCCGAGGGTTGCTTAGTCCTGATCCCTGCACTCTGAGGGATACTCACTATTGATCTGTGTACTCTGAGGGTTACTTACTCATGACTCCTTCACTCCAAGGATTACTTACTCCTGATCTCTGCACTCTGGGGGTTACTTACTCCTGACCCCTGCACTCCGAGGGTTATTCACTCTTGGTCTGTGCACTCTGAGAATTACTTACGCCTGACTCCTGCACTCCAAGGGTTACATGTTTCTTACCTTTCCACTCAGAGAGTTGCTTACTCCTGATTTCTGCACCTTTACTTATTTCTGGCCTCCACACTCTGAGGATTACTTACTTTTGACCCCTGCACTCCAAGAGTTGCTTACTCCTTATCCCTGTACTCTTTGAATTACCTACTCCTGACAACTTCACTCTGAGGGTTACTTTCTCCTGACATTACTTTCTCCTGGACTCTTAGAGTTACTTACTCCTGACTTCAGCACTATTTGTATTACACTCTACTGACCCCTGCACTCTGTGCATAAACGCTCTTGTCCCAGAGATGAGCAGGCTCAAGATTTACTTAACCATACCCTTTATGCCCATCCCACTAATACCACAAATGTCATTATCCTCATCATTTGTTGTTGGGACTGCTAGGAGATCCCTCCATCCAGACATGCTCCACCCCACAGTTCCCAGCCTGCTGCTACAGCCACACTGTAATCCTTACAGTGGTAAGGGGGACTGTATTGGGGACCCTAGTATAAGGGTGGCTATGTTGGGGACCCTGATGCAAGGGGGCACACTAATTGGGACCCTGAGGTAAGGGGGCACCTGATTTAAATAGGGACTCTGATGGGGATCCTGATGTAAGTGGGAACTCATACTGCCCACACTATCTAAACCAACATTTTTTTACCAGCTTTAAGAACCTTTCAGTATTATTGTTTAGTATATAGAGAAGTATTTCAATGAATGAGACCAAAACTGGATTTTTGTGGCTAACAAAGCTTCCTTTTTCTCACCTCTCAGGATTATTTTTTTATAAAATGATTCCTAGTTCACTGGAACTACACTGCTAAAAAAAAATAAAAGAGCACTTTTTAAACAGACTATAGCAACAAGTCAATGAAACTCCTGGGATATTGATCTGGTCAGGTAAGTAGCAGAGGGGGTTGGTAATCAGTTTCAGCTACTTTGGTGTTAATGAAATTAACAACAGGTGCATTAGATGGGCAACAATGAGACAACACCCAAAACAGGAATGGTTTTACAGGTGGAGGCCACTGACATTTTTTTCCCTACTCATCTTTTCTGACTGTTTTTCACTAGTTTTGCATTTGGCTAGAGTCAGTGGCACTAATGGTTGCATGAGGCGATACCTGGACCCTACAGAGGTTGAACAGGCAGTCCAACTCCTCCAGGATTGCACATCAATACGTGCCATTGACAGAAGGTTTGCCCAAAAGGCACAGTCTCAAGAGCATGGAGGAGATTCCAGGAGACTCTAGGAGAGCTTGAAAGGGCCATAGAAGGTCCTTAACCCATCAGGACCGGTATCTGCTCCTTTGTGCAAGCAGGAACAGGACGAGAACTGCCAGAGCCATACAAAATGACCTCCAGCAGGCCACTGGTGTGAATGTCTCTGACCAAACAATCAGAAACAGACTTCTTGAGGGTGGTCTGAGGGCCCGACATCCTCTAGTGGGCTCTGTGCTCACTGCCCGGCACCATAGAGTTCGAATTAGCAGGTCCGTCACTGGCGCCCTGTGCTTTTCACAGATGAGAGCAGGTTCACCCTGAGCACATGTGACAGATGTGAAAGGGTCTGGAGAAGCCGTGGAGAATGGTATGCTGCCTGTAACATCGTTCAGCATGTTTTGGTGGTGGGTCAGTGATGGTCTGGGGAGGCATATCCATGGAGGGACACACAGATCTCTACAGGCTAGACAATGGCACCCTGACTGCCATTAGGTATCAGGAGGAAATCCTTGGACCCATTGTCAGACCCTATGCTGGTGCAGTGGATCTTGGGTTCCTCCTGGTGCATGGCAATGCCCGGACTCATGTGACGAGAGTATGCAGGCAGTTCCTGGAGGATGAAGGAATTTACACCACTTAATGGCCCTCACGCTCGCCTGACCTAAATCCAATAGAACACCTCTAGGATATCATGATTTGATCCATCCGACGCTGCCAATTTTGCACCTCAGACTGTCCAGGAGCTCAGTGATGCCCTGGTCCAGATCTTCGGGGAAATACCCCAGGACATATCCGTTGTCTCATTAGGACATTGTCAGGCATGCATACAAGCACATGGGGGCCATACAAACTACCATTTTGAGTTGCTGCAATGGAATTTCAGTAAAATGGACTAGCCTGCTGCATCCTTTTTTCAATTTGATCTTCAGGGTGTCCTCTGCAGGTGGATAATGTTCATTTCCATCAAACGATGGGGTATCCTTATGTTCCTAACACATTACCCAGTCCATATCAGTATAGATATTCAGCATGAGATTTTTCCCCATTGACATCTGATTTTCAAAGTGTTCCTTTAGTTTTTTGAGCAGTGTAGTTTACACAATGATGCACCTACATGGTACACACAAAATAATTGGTGGTTTTCAATTCTGTAAACTTGAGACTGACCTTAAACTTCCTCTTCTGTTACCTGTGGAAGTCTGCAATACATCAGTGTGGCTTAATACTGTTTTGGTGCCACATTCACACTGTTGCAGCACCTCAATATCATGTAGCTTGGTTAATACCTAAAAATTCTGAAATTTCCTCTTTGGTGCAAAACTAAAAGGGGAATTAAACTGAAAAAAGTGAACAACTGAACACAGACAGGATATTGATTTCAGAAGACACATGTTCTCTTCTGAATCAAAACCAACTTACCAGTCTGTACCCAATCTTTGGAATGTACAATGATCCCTGTGGCCACCTATTTAGATTTAGGCTAGGGTGACACTAGAACTCAAAAGTCACGTGATTTCCAGGGCAACATTGCAGTGAGACTTTCATACTACTTTGCACTTTATGACAGTCTGTCAAGGTCCTACCTTTTCCCTCAGGTTATGTTACTCCATGTGCTGGCGTCCATCTTGGATTCTGCTGTGCATGGTGGGAATCCTTTTATGCCTTCAGGTCTCTGTGGTCCATCCCCCAGAGGGGTGTGGCTGATGACATATAAGCCTGTGGCACGCACATGCTCTTTGCACTTGTGTCTTGTGTCTTTGTGTTGCTATTACTCTGTTCTGACTCTCGTGACTCTCCTGGTATCT
Organism: Staurois parvus; assembly: GCF_062004578.1. Lineage (NCBI taxonomy): Eukaryota > Metazoa > Chordata > Amphibia > Anura > Ranidae > Staurois > Staurois parvus. The sequence goes on along the minus strand of NW_028318623.1, from coordinate 6,991,825 downwards.
GATTCGGCTTGTGACTCGACTATTCTTTGTATTCTCCTTTGATCTGACCCTCTGTTGCTGAACCCGGCTCGTGAGCTGTGATTCTCGTCTGCTGTCCTGTACTGTTTTGTCCTGTTGTTGTTGACCCGGCTTGTCTGACTATTCTTTTGTCTCTTCCACCAGCTACACGCCATTGGCGGCGGCCATTACCGCAGCTGAGGTGTCTCGGGGGCCGCAACCTGGTTCCTGGCTGCGTCAAGTCCATCCCCACCATCAGGGGCCCTGGTGAAGGGCAGCCTGGGACTAGACTCCGCGCCCTGAGGGACTTCGGTCTGTGGGTGGTGGTTGTCGTCAGCCAGTGCGTTACATTGTTAGGCCTGCCTGTCCGTTCCTCGGCCCCTGCCCTGACACAGTCAAGTTGCAAGAAAATTGCATCAAAGTAGAACAGGAACCTTTTTTCAAAATCACTGAGACTTAAGTCGCATAGATTGGAACAGGTGCCATTGAAATAAATTGGCTGGACTTGGCATGCGACTTCATGTGTCCAAAGTCACATCACAAGTCACACAACTGTGATCTATTCCCCCACCCAACAACATGCAGCACAACTTACCTTCCTCCTCAATTCAGTGGTCTTTGCTGCACAGCCTTGACAGCCAGCTAATATGGTCCTATGAGTAAGCTGTATAGCGACAGCTGTGAGTACAGCTTGTCCAAAGGCAAGTATGGGAACACAGCACTTGTGCTAAGGTTTTCACAGTGGGAATTTATTCCAAGGAAACACTGAACAGGGCCACAGATCAAAAATTGTTGGGTTGAGAAGCAAAGTCAGTATTTGAGTTGGTGGGCTGCATTCAAGGTGGTGGGAAGAATTGATCTAAGGTGCAGTTGCACTTTACAGAGATACTTTTACTTACTTTGCCCTACATGGGCAAGGAGACAGTGGGGGAGATTTACTAAAACTGGAGCACTCAGAATCTGGTGCCGCTATACATGAGAGCCAATCAGCTTCTAACTTCAGCTTGTTCAATTAAGCTTTGACAAACAAATACAGGAAGCTGATTGGTTTCTAAGCAGAGCTGCACCAAATTTTGCACCATGCAGTTTTACGCCAACCATAGACAGACTAAAATTTGTCCGAATCCTGCTGAACTGGCTGAATTTCGATCCATCTATAGGCAGGCTGGTTATACTGAAGTAGATCCATTGTCCGATAAGTACAACCAGCCTGTCAGGTTTTTTGGGCAGTTCTTTTTTTGCTGCCAGCAGTGATCTTTGTATTCTGCCGGTGAAAAAGGCTCCCTGCCCTCTTTGCCGGCAGAACATAATAGCGCTGCAGAGGAATTACCCATCAATATTGACTGTGTTAATGGGGAAATCAAGCAATTTTATTCCTTCAACCTGTGGCTGACGTATGACCTGCCTTAGTAAATCTCCAACAGTGTCTCTTTAAAGCACAGTCTTTGGTACAATTGTCCCTTAATAACTTCTCCTCTTTCCATGCGATCCTCATCCAACACTGCTTACCCTTGCAACACTCTCTGAACACTGCTAACCTCTGCACCACCTGTAACCCTCTGTCAACACTGCTCACTTTAGTGCCCCTGCAATCTTCTGTTAACCCTGCAACTTTCTTCCAACACTGTTCACCCCTGCACCCTCTGCAACCTTTTTCCAACACTGCTCACCCCTGTTATTCTCTTCTTTCCAGCACTGTTCACCTTTGCAACTTTTTTCTAACACTGCTCTCTTCTTGCAACCACTAAATCCTACAGTCCCCCTTCCTCAATGCTCACGATCAACTTGAAGTGTTAGAGACTTAGGGTAGGATTCCTACTCCTGCCTGCAGAGATACAAGTGGCTGTGGTCATTGCTTTTGGTAGAGCCAAATGATACGACTATTATCCACAGTCACCCACAGCCTGTAGACCAGAATATTGCAAGAACAGCAGCAACGCATAGAACTATTATGGCTGGTCAGTGGGTGGGGGTTTGTCAAACAGTGATTACCCCACAGTTCTTGGGCCAGGGGCACCATTATTCAAACTGGTTAGAAACCAAGAATGCTATCTTTGAAATGGGGGCAAAGTCAGGGACACATTTTATCTAAGGATAGTCTCCTAAAATCAGGAACTGTCCCCAGAAACTGGTGGCATCTGGTCAGCCTATTGAAACGCCGTGTCAGGGATGCGGGTGTGACCAGAAGTGTGTGGACTGACACAGGGAAACGCAGGCTTCAGATATGGTATAAATAAGACAATTTATTAAGACTAACAATACAAACATAAACGCAGTGCACCAAACCCCAAGCTAACACAAATACATACAACAAGGTGAAACAAACCCAAACCTAAACTGATACGGATACACAGGTACATACACATATAGAGCGCAATGTAGTCAGGCAAGCCGGGTCAATAACTATCGGGCAGGTAGGTACAGGAGGAGCAGGCGGAGAGAATGGTCAGTGTCACAAGCCAGGGATCAAAACAGGAGAAGTCAGCAGAGGTCAGGATCAGGCAGGGTCGGCAACAAGTCAGGCAGAGGCAGAAACAGGAACAGGAACGCAGGTTACAAGATACAGGGGCCCATGGAAAAACACACACCAAGGCACAGACTGCAGGTCTGGCCATCCCTTAAATACACCTGCAATCAGCCCCAGGTGATGGCTAATTGCCGAAGTGAACCTCTAGTTGTTGAGAGCACCCGCTGGCCAGCCCTGGTACTGCAGCCCACAAGGCAGTTGAGTCCCACCACTATTGGCAAGTCCATTCCTGACACGCCGATTAACTCCAGATGGAAATATAAAAACACCAGTTAGCATGGCAAATACGCTAGCTACACATCTGTGGACTTATGATGAAACAAAACGGAGCTGCATTATCAAAACATGATCCTGCTATTAGTCATGTCACTGTCCCTGAGACCAAGAATGCCATCTTTAAAATGAAGGCAAAGTCAGGGACACTTTTTATCTAGGGATAGTTTCCTAAAATCAGGAACTGTCCCCAGAAACTGGTGGCATCTGGTCAGCCTATTGAAAGGCCGATTAACTCCAGATGGAAATCTAAAAACACCAATTAGCATGGCAAATATGCTAGCTACAGAGCTGTGGACGTATGATGAAACCAAACTGAGCTGCATTATCAAAACATGGTCCTGCTATTATTATTATTATTATATAGTGTTTATATAGCACCAAGGGGTTTGCTCAGCGCTGTACATTAGTGAGATGGACAGAACATGAGACAATACACTACAATACAATACACGAGGGGTTCAAGGGCCCTGCTCTTTCGAGGTTACAATCTATTAGTCACATCACTGTCCCTGAGAATTTTGGTCTGTCGTAAATTGCTGAGTTACACAATGAAAAATGAGGAACAAGACAAATAATGACAGGCAGTCAGCAACAGGTTTTGAAATATATGGTGAACTCTGAAAGCAGTAGGACCCCTCCAGAACATTGGTGACATAACATTAAAACTTCCTTCCACTTAGTGAAGAAATATTACAGCCGGGGGAAATGCTGTTTGAACTCTTCTACACAAATAACACCAATAAATAATGACCATTTCACTGCTTGTTTATCAAGCTTGACAAATGTTGAGGTCATTCTGAACCCTGACATGCAGGAAGCTGGACTACTGGCATAATGCAGTTCACTTCCTGTTTGATATAAGGAGGGAAATCCCCTTTAAATGAATGTGATCTTTTCCTCCTCTCCAAAACAATTTCATGAAGAATAGAAATCAAAACAGCTCTAAGCACTATTTATGCCTAACATACACAAATACACTCACCAGTCACTTTATTAAGTACACCTGTTTAGGTGGTTGGTAACACAAATTGCTAATCAGCCAATCATATGGCAGCAATTCAATGCATTTAGGCATCTAGATGTGGTAAAGACAACTTGCTAAAGTGCAAATAAAGCATCAGGATCGGGAAGAAGGGGATTTGGGTGACTTGGTTGTTGGTGCCAGATGAGGTGGTCTAAGTATTTCAAAAACTGCTGTTCTACGGGGATTTTCACACACAGCCATCTCTAGGGTTTACAGAGAATGGTCAGTAAAAGATAAAATATCAAGTGAGCAGCATTTGTGTGGATGAAAATGCTTTGCTAATGTCAGAGGAGAATGGGCAGACTGATTCAGCTGCGACATTCAGGTGGTAGGGTCAGAATTTGGCATACACAACATGAAAGCATGGATCCATCCTGATTGTATCAATGGTTCAGGCTGGTGGTGTAATGGTGTGGGGGAGATTTTCTTGACACTTTCAAGGTGTACCTAATAAAGTGGCCAGTGAGTGTAGTTTAAGAAATAGTATATATGCTTATTATTATTATTATACAGGATTTATATAGCGCCAACAGTTTGCTCAGCGCTTTACAAGATAGCGGGAGACAATACAGCGACAATACAGTTCAATACAAGAGGGTTAGGAGGGCCCTGCAATCTAAGAGGGAGGGGCTAGTGGTACAAAAGGTAATAACTGTGGGGGAAGGACTGGTAAGAGGAATAGAAGATTCCATTATTAGCTGAAGGCAGGATAGGCTTCCCCGAAGAGACAGGTTTTCAAAGATCGCCTAAAAGTGAGTAGAGTCGGCGATAGTCTGATAAATTGGGGTACAGAGTTCCAGGGGATTGGGGAGGCTCTGGAGAAGTCCTGGAGATGAGCATGGGAGGAGGGGACAAGGGAGCTAGAGAGTAGGAGGTCATGCGAGGATCCTAGATTACGGTTATGCTTATGGGTAAACTGTGCATGTTCATGGTATTTCCATATCTAACTACAAATTGTGTACAAAAATCTTTTGTTTTTGTGTGTAGGTATCTACTCAGCATTTCACTGGTGGTTTTTTTTGTTTTTACTCGTCAATGGCCAAGACAGTTTTGTAAGTCAGCTGACAATTTTTGGAAGATCAGCTCAGCAAAATTTGCTTTTATGATTTCAGTAGTTGTTGGCAAACTAGGTCACCCACTAGTCTTTTTATGTTTGGGGCCTACAAATTAAGATGTCTATATTTCAAAATCTTTCTTGCCAGTTCCACCCACTTGCCATTAGGAAAAAGTCTCACTCTAGTCATGCTTACCCTCTTGTTGGACCCTGCTGTAGCCCATTCTGGGAATAGGATTATCTTTAATTAGTTCCCCACTAGAGGTTTCCATTACCTGTGCAGTGCAAAAATACACAGCAAGTAGGGGTAAAGCTAGAGGGTAATGTGTAGAATTTGGAGCAGGAAAGAACACAGTAGTTAGTTGAGAATGCTGTTTGACCCCTAGCCTTTTTGGGATCCTTAGAACTGTTCCTGAAAGAAATGTGACTCACTTGTTGTGGGCTTCCCCGTCAGTATGTACCCCATAGTAGATATCCAGAAAACTGGAGAGCTGTACAGTGTTAGGGAGAAACCTGGAGTGGGCATAGTGCTGTACACAACCAAACATGTCTGATGGAACCATTAAGTAATGGACTTTTGTAAGTTATGTCGTATTGAACTGTTGATTCATGCTGCACAAATCAATACAAGTTCCATTGAGAAGCAGACTTGGCCTTCTCATTCCAGTAGCTTATAGCTGGGGCTAGTTATAGGTTGGGGTGGTTGACACATTTTTGTACAAAAGGTTTCCAATCTCCCTGGCTGATATTATTTACATAAACGGCCTTATCAACTATTGCCAGGAGGTGCTATGCTCTGGCTAAAATACTTTGAATTTACTATGGCTTTCCTGACTTCTCTGCTTATTCCGGGTCAGTGATTGGGAAAGTACAGAAGTCAAAGGGTCAGGTTAACAACCAAGCAGACAGTATTTTTAGAAAGAGCTCAGCACTGACAACACACTGTATCTCTCTTTCGATAGGTGAATAGCAATTTAATAAAATAAAAAAGTTTATTAATCCATGACAAGCTCTGAATATACTTTGTTTTACAATTATTGCCCCTGCTCTATTTGTTTGCATAGGCTACTAACCAATCAGTTCAAGTGCTGACAAGGAGCATGCTGAGAGTAAAAGAAGCCAGAGTGACAGAGAGATGAGCTAGTAAGTGTGCCACTTCTTCTTTCACTGTCCAGTCACAGGCTGTTGGCGGGTCCAGGGTGACCTGGACTCAGAAGAAGTGGTTTGAACAATGCTGGCTATCAAGTTAAGGGCATCTAGAGGAAAAGTATTGTGGGGCAAGTTTCTGGATTGAAGCTGAATATTGCTGCAAAAGTTGGCTATTCATTTTTATCTTATTATTTTTGCTAGAGTTCTGCCTTAGGGTTCATTCACACTTTGAGGTTCTTGTGCATTGTGGTAATGTACATTTTAATTGGACCAAAAATAGACTGATACCAGGTCAGATTGAGGTAATTATACTGCTTACATTTAATAAATACATGTAATAATGTATTATTGATTACAAAGTTGCAGTAATTTGCATCTTTTATATCTACCTAGAATTCAGCATTAAATATAAAGATAGGGAGAGTCTGTTCCCAAACATCATATAAAACAATATGGTTACACACACTGGCAGGTTGACCATGCAAGGCATATATAGTACATCAATAACAGTAAAGCACCATAAATGACACTTCATGTTTTAAATACTTCTCCAAATAATTTATAATAAACAGACCTATTATTCAATAGTTGTGTTAGGTTAGTTTAAAAGATCTTGCTTAAGGCTCGGTTCACATCTATACAGGTTATGGCTGATGCAGTTTTCCAGTACGTTTTGCAGTGCGTTTTTCCCATGTTTTGCTTTTTTTTTTTTGCGAATAGAAAAGTATGACAATTCTGTTCATGTAGTGCGACTTTGATGCAAAGTTACACTCTCTGGCACTCAAGTAGCGTCAAAGGCCCATACAAGTATTTTGGGAACCTTTATGTGACCAAAGTTGCATGTTAGGGTTAGGTTTAAGAGCTAGGTTTAGGGTTAAGGGATAGGGTTAGGGTTATTGGTTTGGTCTAGGGTTAAATGTTAGGGTTAGGGTTAAGAGCTAGGTTAATGGTTAAATGTTAGGGTTAGGGTTAAGAGCTAGGTTTAGGGTTAGGGTTAAATGTTAGGTCTAGGGTTAAGAACTAGGTTAAGGGTTAGGGTTAAATGTTAGGTCTAGGGTTAAGAACTAGGTTAAGGGTTAGGGTTAAATGTTAGGGTTAAGAGCTAGGTTTAGGGTTAGGGTTAAATGTTAGGTCTAGGGTTAAGAACTAGGTTAAGGGTTAGGGTTAAATGTTAGGTCTAGGGTTAAGAACTAGGTTAAGGGTTAGGGTTAAATGTTAGGGTTAAGAGCTAGGTTTAGGGTTAAATGTTAGGTCTAGGGTTAAGAGCTAGGTTTAGGGTTAGGGTTAAATGTTAGGTCTAGGGTTAAGAACTAGGTTAAGGGTTAGGGTTAAATGTTAGGATTAAGAGCTAGATTTAGGGTTAAATGTTAGGTCTAGGGTTAAGAGCTAGGTTAATGGTTAAATGTTAGGGTTAGGGTTAAGAGCTAGGTTAAGGGTAAGGGTTAAATGTTAGGGTTAAGAGCTAGGTTAAGGGTTAGGGTTAAATGTTAGGGTTAAGAGCTAGGTTTAGGGTTAGGGTTAAATGTTAGGGTTAGGGTTAAGAGCTAGGTTAAGGGTTAAATGTTAGGGTTAGGGTTAAGAGCTAGGTTAAGGGTTAGGGTTAAATGTTAGGGTTAGGGTTAAGAGCTAGGTTAAGGGTAAGGGTTAAATGTTAGGGTTAGGGTTAAGAGCTAGGTTAAGGTTTAGGGTTAAATGTTAGGGTTAGGGCTAAGAGCTAGGTTAAGGGTAAGGGTTAAATGTTAGGGTTAGGGTTAAATGTTAGGGTTAGAGTTAAGAGCTAGGTTAATGGTTAAATGTTAGGGTTAAGAGCTAGGTTTAGGGTTAGGGTAAATGTTAGGTCTAGGGTTAAGAACTAGGTTAAGGGTTAGGGTTAAATGTTAGGGTTAGGGATAAGAGCTAGGTTAATGGTTAAATGTTAGGGTTAGGGTTAAGAGCTAGGTTTAGGGTTAGGGTTAAATGTTAGGTCTAGGGTTAAGAACTAGGTTTAGGGTTAAGGGTTAGGGTTAAATGTTAGGGTTAGGGTTAAGAGCTAGGTTTAGGGTTAAAGGTTAGGGTTAGGGTTTGAGTTAGGATTGTGGTTAGCAGTAATCAGTAGGGTTATGGGTAATTGTTAGGGTTAGAGTTTCAACCCTAACAAGTACCGCTAACCTTAACCCCAACAATTACCAATAACCCTAACTCTAACTTGTGGGCAGCACAGTGGCTAAATAGTTAGCACTTCTGTCTGGCAGTAATAGGGTCGTTGGTTCAAATCCCAACCATGGCACCATCTGCCTGGAGTTTGCATGGTCTTCCTGTGCCTGAGAGGGTTTCCTCTGGGTACTCCAGTTTCCTCCCACACTCCAAAGACATGCTGGTAGGTGAATTGGCTCCTGTCTAATTTGGCCCTAGTATGTGTATGTATGAATGTGAGTTAGGGACCTTAGATTATACACCCCTTGAGGGTTAGGGACTGATGTGAATGTACAATATATATGTAAAGCGCTGCATAAATTGGTGGTGCTATATCAGTACCTGTAATAAAATAACACTAACCTCCTCTCTAACTCTATCTCTAACCCTAAACCTTACATATAACCCTAACCATAGTTCTTAACCCTAATCCTAGCCATTAACCTCAACCCTAATATGCAAATTTGGTCACATAAAGGTTCCTGCACTAATTTGATGCTACTTCAGTGCCAGAGAGTGTAAAATCACACCAAAGCCGCACCACACAAACAGAACTGTCATACTTTTCTATTAGCAAAAAAACCAGCAAAACATATAAAAAAAGCGTCAAAAACACATTGCTTGCATTTTTGGTGTGGGTCCATTGAAGTCTACTACACGCAAAACGCAATCTGCAGCAGGAAAAAAGTCCCTGATCATTTCCAAAAAATGTATCACAGATGCAAACTAGATCCATAAAAAAATCATGTTAAATGGACTGTAGTGTGTTTCTGTGAACTGGTGAAGGCACTAAAATCCACAGAAGTGTGAAACTAGGGTAAAACAAACCAGTCCCAAATGATCTAATCCTAATCATTACCTAACTCCAGGAATATATATCCTCCAGCATCTTGTTGAATGTACATACATAGATAGCAGTTACTTAGCCATTCCCGGCTAGCATTCTCTTATTCAACCCAAAGTCTGTACAAGAAAAAATAATCAGTGGATCCCTTAATCAATGCTAAGCAGCATGGATGGAGGAATCTCCACTGCCAGCTATTGTATTCAAGCATCTAATTGGATGTAGCCACTGTTCAGCCAACAATTTTCCACCCAACTCCTTTGATTTTCCACTGAAAAGTTGTTGAGCCAGGTGGCCCACCCAAAGGTCGAACTTTGTTGGAGTCAGTGGGGTTTAGTTATTAAAGCTGAAAGTGCAAAATCAGGCTCACTTCTGCATAGAAACCAATCATCTTCTAACCTCCGCTTGTTCAATTAAGCTTTGGCAATAAAACCTGAAAGCTGATTAGGTTCTATGTAGAGCTGCACCAGATATTGCACTCTCCAGTTTTAGTAAATCAACCCCATAGTGTCTTTAGTTGCATTAATGGTCTTAAATGTAGGTAGCCAACCTTATGAAACTTTCACTCTTCAGGTTTCATACATAAACCACTTTCCCTACATCACAGGTGACATGACAGAGGACCTTGTGGGAAGTCCAGGAACATGTCCCCTAATCTTGTGCTAATCAGTTGATCTGGGTAAGCACTTTCTATTTTATTGTTCTCTCTCTCTCTCTCTCTCTCTCTCTATATATATATATATATATATATACACATGTACACAGTATATATTGCAAGGGTCATGGCAGATTATGCTAAGCTACTGGAGTAACCAAGTGGCTTTATTAAGGGATAAAAGAGCAATTAGTAAAACAGCACTGCACATGACCCAGGAAGCAAGAAAGGTCTTTCATATGATGGAACTTACAAGTTCCAAACAAACACCATAATACCAACTGACATGTTTCAAGGGATATACACTCTTTTTCAGAGCAAAACTCAAGACAGGAATAAACCAGGAGGGCACATGATTCAGCCATTGTACCCAAATAATTGGTGTCACCCAGGGGTGGACTGACAACTCATGGGGCCCCCGGACAATAGGGGATCATGGGGCCCGTGTCCTTGCCCAAACTCAAAAAAGCCTATGAAAAAGGTACCAGGGGCATCTCATGGGGCCCCCTACTGACCCCCGGGCAATAGGGGATCATGGGGCTTCTGTGTCCTTGCCCAAACTCAAAAAAGCCTATGAAAAAGGTACCAGGGGCATCTCATGGGGCCCCCTACTGACCCCGGGCCCTCGGGCAGTGCCCGAGTTTCCAAATGGTCAGTCCGCCCCTGGACTGTTACCACTACCTTGCAATGCCAGCAACGTTTATTTTAAAAAGGCTACGCATAGGGTGTACTTTTTTCATAGACAGAGAAAGACAGCAACCCAGAAATCAATGTTACGTGATAATTATATTCACAGTTCCTTATCTCAATCATAGTAGGGCAATACTGATGCACATACAGAACTTTATAATAAGGAGATAGTGGGCAAAGTGCTAAGCTTGACACACTTGTAATTCAGAGGCATTCTGTCTCTTCTCCAGAAATGTCTTATACTATCCTACGCAACAGACAGACCTACACAAAGCCACAACTTCTTGTTTTGTGAGATGGAACTAAGCTATAGGTTTCTTTTTGACCTGTAAACATATTCTCTGGAAAACTGTGATAGATAGATAGATAGATAGATAGATAGATAGATAGATAGATAGATAGATATGAGATAGATAGATAGATAGATAGATAGATAGATAGATAGATAGATAGATAGATTTACCATTTCCTGAGGAGTTTTTACTTTTGACTGTTGAACTTCGGTCTTTCAAAAGCCTGAAAATAGAAGAAGATTTTTAGTTGATGCTGAATTACATAAATAAATTTGGAATGCTTAGTGATAAGGTGCCAATTTAGGACAAAAGGCTGAATATGGTTGATACACACAAAGGACTGCAGCCTGACCATAAAATAGCATACATATTAATTTATATACAGTAAAATGCACCTACTGTGCACATATACTGTCTTTGACCAATGTTAGGTACTTTTCAGGGATGTTTTCAAGGTGATTAAAAAATCAATGCAAACTCAGGAAGAACATTTACAGATTATCCATAACATTATGACCATCCACCATAACCCCTCAGGGCATAGACACCACTAGACGTTTGAAGGTATGCTGTTGTATCTGGCCCTAAGCTGTCAGTAGTGTTAGCTTAAAGTCCTGTAAGTTGAGAGGATCCAACTTGTTTTTCCAGCACATTCCACAGATGCTCGATTGGATTGAGATCTGGAGAATCTGGAGGCCAAGTTGCATCTCGAACTTGTTGTGTTTCTCAAACCATTCTTGAATTCAACAGACCAAGCTCTACTTTCTTCCATTGTTCTGTGGTCCAGTTTGATGCCCATGTGCTCATTGTAGGTGCTTTTGGCTGTGGACATGAGTCAACATGGGCACCCGGATAGGTCTGTGACTACACAGTCCCATACCCAATAAATTGCACTGAGTGTTCTCACACCTTTCTATTGGAACCAGCATGAACGTTTTTTCTTTTTTTAACTTTTTTTTTTTTTAGCTACAGTAGCTCTTCTCTTGAATCGGGCTATAAGGGCCAGCCTTCACTCCCCAGGTGCATCAATGAGCACTTGCTGCCCATAACCCTGTTGCCAGTTCATAGTTATCCTTCTTTGGACCACTTTTGGTAGGTCCTGACCACTGCAGACCAGGAACATCCCACAAGAGATGCAGTTTTTAAGTTGTTTGACCCAGTCATCTAGTCATTGCAATTTGACCCTTGTCAAAGTCACACAAATATTTAAACTTGTTCATTTTTCTGCTATCAACACATCAACCTCAGGAACAACATTTTCACTTGCTGCCTAATATATTCCACCCACTTTCAAATGCCATTGTAATGAGCTAATACATGTTTTTTACCTGTTAGTGGCCATAATGTTATGGTTATAGACACCATGCATATAAGGGATTATGCATGAAAAGTGTGCTAAAAAGGTTTGTGTTGACCATAGCATCTAATAAACTTCCAGCTAACATTTCTGTAGTACAGAGCTTAAAATGAAACAAGAGTTCTATTGGCTGCTACAGGAAAGAAAACCCTTCTTTTAAGCACATTTCATAGATATGTCCTGTACAGGGGCGGATTGACCATTTTGAAACTTGGGCACTGCCCGAGGGCCCGGGGTCAGTGGGGGGCCCCATGAGATACCTTTTTCATAGGCTTTTTTGAGTTTGGGTAAGGACACAGGGGCCCCATGATCCCCTATTGCCTGGGGGCCCCATGAGTTGTCAGTCCCTGGTCCTGTAGCATCTTTAGTGGAATTGTACCAGGACCTGGAGCTGCTAGCCACTTTAGCTGAGCCTTAGTGCTTCGTCATTCAGTAAAACATGCCTACAAATGAGTAAGATGAAAGATAATGTATGAAAGATAATGTATGCCATCTTTAAAGTGACTGTGTAGCAGCATAACTAGAATAGATATTCACCCCAAACTAATAAATCTTGGAAACCCCAGACGAGACCTCTCCTCCAATGTCCCAACTACCACTTTTGTTTTACAGGTACTTATATAGAGCCGTCAATTTAGCACTTTACATATATATATTTATACACACACTATATATATTGTACATCGGTCCCTGCCCTCAATGAGCTTACAATCTAAGTTCCCTAACTAACATCCATACATATACATTCTAGGGACAACTTAGACAAGAGCCAATTAACCTACTAGCATGTCTTTGGAGTATGGGAAAAAAAAACCCACGCAGGCACAGGGAGAACATGCAACATTCAAGCAATTAGTGCCATGGTTGGGACTCAAACTGACTTTTAGCTTGCTTATCCTTATGCCAGACCTTCTAGAATAAGGGTCTCCAAATTTTATAAAGGAAGGGCCAGTTTACTGTCCGTCAGCGTTTAGGGGGGCCAGACTGTGGCCAGCGGGAGAATAAAATGTCCTGGCTAAACATATAGAGATATAGTGTCCCATCATTGGTGTCAGTGGGAGGAATAGTGCCCCATCACTGATATCAATGGGAGAAATAATTTCCCAATGTTAGTTTCAGTGGGAGGAATAGTGCACCATCATTGATGTAAGTAGGAGGAATAGTGCCCCCATCATTGGTATCAGTAGGAGGAATAGTGCACCATCATTGGTGTCAGTGGGAGGAATAGTGCACCATCATTGGTATCAGTGGGAGGAATAGTGCCCCCATCATTGGTATCAGTAGGAGGAATAGTGCACCATCATTGGTGTCAGTGGGAGGAATAGTGCCCCATCATTGGTATCAGTGGGAGGAATAGTGCCCCATCATTGGTATCAGTGGGAGGAATAGTGCCCCATAATTGGTATCAGTGGGAGGAATAGTGCACCATCATTGGTATCTGTGGGAGGAATAGTGCCCCATCATTGGTATCAGTGGGAGGAATAGTGCCCCATCATTGGTATCAGTAGGAGGAATAGTGCACCATCATTGGTGTCAGTGGGAGGAATAGTACCCCATCATTGGTGTCAGTGGGAGGAATAGTGCACCATCATTTATGTAAGTAGGAGGAATAGTGCCCCATCATTGGTATCAGTGGGAGGAATAGTGCCCTATCATTGGTGTCAGTGGGAGGAATAGTGCCCCATTATTGGTGTCAGTGGAAGGAATAGTACCCCATTGTTGTGTCAGTGGTATAAGCTATGCTCCACTCTTGCTAATGGTGGGGGGAATAATGCCTGAAGGGTCGGATAAAAGTAAGCAAAGGGCCAAATCCGGCCCCGGGTCGCAGTTTGAAGACCACTGGTCTAGAAAGATCCATTTAATCAGTTGCAAAATACTTCACTCCTGAATGTCTGTCGATGAACACTTGCTGTCTGTTTCAGGCCCCATTTACACCTGAATGTATTGGAATCATGGGCAGAATCACATGATTCTACCCGCGTTTCCAGAATTACAACAAATGTGTAATGTGCTTGTGGTGTTACTATTTCTTACTGGAACCCCAAACACGGTGCGATTTTATGTGATTGTCGTGCAACAAATGCATGAAAATAGAGTCAAAATATGCTTCTTAGGCTCGTTTTTGGAGTGGAGGGAGGCCCATTCAAAATGAATGATGCTGCTCCAAAACGTGCATAAAAATGCGATGCTGCAGCATCACTCAGGTGTGAACAGGGCCTAAAGGAAACCTAGGCTGCATATGTGTTCTAGGTGAGCATCCTAGAAACACTGGATCACCATAACAGTTAGAAAACTAGGACTAGAAAACTAGAAACAGGTAGAGATTACAGGCAGAGATCTGTAATGGCAGCTTCTATGCTTCTATATCATGAAGTTAGCTCAGCTGTGGCTTAAAGCAGTGTTTCTCAACCGTTTTTCAGTCAAGGCACCCTTTAACATTATGGACAATCTCAAGGCACCATTTAAAATGATGTACAGCCTCGAGACAACCCATTCTAAAATGTAAAAAACGATTCTAGTTTTGCATAATGCATCAACATCCACACACATAGGAACACCTGTTAGAGGAGATTTTTTTTCTTTCAAATCAAATATTCTTTGTGTAACTAAAAAGCAGACTTGATCCACTTGCTGACTTGTATATTTTTTGGCAATTTTTAGGCATTTTGCCAAGGCACCCCTGAAGAAACTTCAAGGCACTCGACGGTGCCTGGGCACCCTGATTGAAAGAGTCTGGCTTAAAGGATAAGTTCACTTATTTAAAAAAAATAATAAATGCACTTTTTTGCAGTTAAAAGAAAAAAGTACATGTATTATCTTTTTAATTAGAAGCCTGCAGAGCATTGCACCCATGATCAGCAGATCCCAGGTGCAATGTTGCGCTCCCGTAGAAACTCAGTACAGCTATCTGCCCATACCTCCTGTACGGGTAGACATTTACCGAATAGCAAAAAGAATCAATAAACTACAAGAGCGTTCACCAGCTCCCTCGCAGTTCATTGAGAACTACAAGTCATCTGCCGGGGGTGGAAGATGGGACTTGTAGTTCATTCATTTACAGATAGCTGTGAACGAATGATGTGGCTGTGTAGGTGGAGTCCTTAAAAAATTGTGACAGCCTAGAAAAACACTCTCCTCCCCCTTCAAAACTTTGTCAGGTTTCCTCCATTCCTAAGTCACTTCTTTTCTAATGGGTTAAGTGATGATTTCCTCTTTATATGTCCCATTCAGTCATCCTTCTGATATGGTTCAGGTGTTACTTGTCCTGCTCACCCAGGTCCTATATCTCTTGTCCTGCTCACCCGGGTCCGATATCTCTTGTCCTGCTCACCCGGGTCCGATATCTCTTGTCCTGCTCACCCGGGTCCGATATCTCTTGTCCTGCTCACCCGGGTCCGATATCTCTTGTCCTGCTCACCCAGGTCCGATATCTCTTGTCCTGCTCACCCAAGTCCGATATTTCTTGTCCTGCTCACCCAGGTCTGATATCTCTTGTCCTGCTCACCCAGGTCCGATATCTCTTGTCCTGCTCACCCAAGTCCGATATTTCTTGTCCTGCTCACCCAGGTCTGATATCTCTTGTCCTGCTCACCCAAGTCCGATATTTCTTGTCCTGCTCACCCAGGTCTGATATCTCTTGTCCTGCTCACCCAGGTCCGATATCTCTTGTCCTGCTCACCCGGGTCCGATATCTCATGTCCTGCTCACCCGGGTCCGATATCTCTTGTCCTGTTCACAGGGGTTGGATGTTGCTTGTCTTCTTCTCATGAGCAGGGGTGGACTGACAACTCATGGGGCCCCCGGGCAATAGGGGATCATGGGGCCCCTGTGTCCTCACCCAAACTCAAAAAAGCCTATGAAAAAGGTACCAGGGGCATCTCATGGGGCCCCCTACTGACCCCGGGCCCTCAGGCAGTCCCGAGTTTCCAAGTGGTCAGTCCGTCCCTGATCAAGAGTGACTTGTCCTTCTTACATGAATCAGATAGGTCAGATGTCCTCATCTACCCTACTAATAATGCCTAACCCATGTTAGGAGCAAAAATGACTGAAGAATGGAGAACAACTGACAGCTCTGAAGGAGAAGTAAGTTTCTGTAGGAGACGGAAGTATGTAAAAAAATTCAGACTACAGCTCAGAAGCAGAATATTCTATGCCTTAAAATTGTTGTAAACCTCAGATGTGAAATATGTACAAACAGGGCTTTTTTTTCAGCGGGAATGCGGGGGGGGGGGGACGCAGTTCCAGCACCTCCAACACTGAATGTATGAAATGACAAGGGTGTCTACTGATGCAGGGGAATCTATTGTTGGAGGGGGAGGGAGGGAATCTCTTGATGAGGGAGGAGTCTATTGTTGCTAAAGGGTCCATTTTTGCTGGCAGGGATCTACTGTTGAAGGAGGGTTCTGTTTCTGGCTGCTGGGAGATCTATTGTTGCTGGCGGGGGTCTATTGTTGCTGTAGAGCAGGGGCGTCAAACTGCTGGCCATGCAGTTGTTGGGAAACTACAAGTCCCATCATGTCTCTGCCTTTGGAGTCATGCTTGTAACTGTCAATCTTGCAATGCCTCATGGGACTTGTAGTTTGGCAACAGCTGGAGGGCTGCCAATTTGACACCTGTGCTGTAGAGGGTCTATTGTTGCTTGGAGGTGCGTTTGTTGCTGGCAGCGGGGGATCTCTTTTACTGTTTTTTTTGTTATCATTAGCAAATTCCATACACATTACTTAACACCACAAAATGATACTTGGTTTCTGTATTCACTAAAAGGGGTGGTACTGGTAGGTGGTTAGGTGGTGGAACCAAAGGATGGTGCTTATAGAGGGTAGGGGGGCGGAGACAAGGAAGACTTGGAAGGGGGGAGTTCCTTCACCTATTTTCTGAGAATAAAAGACCTGTGTACAAAGCATATCCCTCTATAGTGTGTACTTGTCTCAATCAAGAACAGCATTTCTGTTTGCTGCCCTGCTTCTCTGCTATCTGCAGGAGTCACTTCTTGTAGGTTTTCCCGATGACAGGGAGGGAGTTCAAGCACACAGCCTGTGATTGATAGCCTCAGCTCTGTTTCTTTGTGCTATCTGGGGGGGGGGAGGCTTTTCTGTTTCCTGTTTGCTGTGTGTAGGGAGGTGTCATTTTCCTCCAATGGACTCTCAGAGCTCTCCTCACTAAGTGTAACTTCAGCTCCCCGCCCCCTGCTTTTCAGAGCTTAGAGATCCTTGGTAAATTCTGCACTTTGAGAAGATGTAGAGCACAGACTGATATAGATAAACAGGTTCAACTTATGTAGGAGGATTTGTTGCATCTCTGTGTATCACCTGAGGACACTCACTTCATTGGGTATATGTAAGGGTTTACAAACACTTTAAGTAAACATGATCTGCTCATCAAAGCAAGGTGCAAGGTCAGGGACATTTTCTATCACTTAAAGAGTTACTAAACCCTGGACCCTGCATTCACTATATCCGGTCTCCCCGGACCCTGCCTTCACTATATCCGGTCTCCCCGGACCCTGCCATCGCTATATCTGGTCTCCCCAGACCCTGCCTTCACTATATCTGGTCTCCTGGACCCTGCATTCACTATATCTAGTCTTCCCGGACCCTGCATTCACTATATCTAGTCTCCCTGAACCCTGCATTCACTATATCTAGTCTCCCTGAACCCTGCATTCACTATATCTAGTCTCCCCGATCCCTGCATTCACTATATCTGGTCTCCCAGGACCCTGCATTCACTATATCTGGTCTCCCAGGACCCTGCATTCACTATATCTGGTCTCCCCGGACCCTGCATTCACTATATCTGATCTTCCCGGACCCTGCATTCACTATATCTAGTCTCCTCAGACCCTGCATTCACTATATCTGGTCTCCCTGAACCCTGCATTCACTATATCTGGTCTCCCATGATCCTGCATTCACTATATTTGGTCTCCCCGGACCCTGCATTCACTGTATCTGGTCTCCCCGGACCCTGCATTCACTATATCTGGTCTCCCCGGACCCTGCATTCACTATATCTGCTCTGCCCGGACCTTGCATTCACTATATTTGGTCTGCCCGGACCCTGCATTCACTGTATCTGGTCTCCCCGTATCCTGCATTCACTATATCCGGTCTCCCCGGACCCTGCATTCACTATATCTGGTCTCCCCGGACCCTGCATTCTCTATATCTGGTCTCCCCAGACCCTTCATTCACTATATCTGGTCTCCCATGATCCTGCTTTCACTATATTTGGTCTCCCCGGACCCTGCATTCACTGTATCTGGTCTCCCCGGACCCTGCATTCACTATATCTGCTCTCCCCGGACCCTGCATTCACTATATCTGGTCTCCCCGGACCCTGCATTCACTATATCTGCTCTGCCCGGACCTTGCATTCACTATATTTGGTCTGCCCGGACCCTGCATTCACTGTATCTGGTCTCCCCGTATCCTGCATTCACTATATCCGGTCTCCCACTGTACACAGAACATGGACATGCAATTATTTTAGTAAATATAAACTGCTAAATACCTTTTCTCATCAGCAGTTAGAGCAGTCTTGTGACTTCTATCAGTGTCCAGCAGAGCACATGTTAAAGCTTGTAGGCAGAGTTTTTTTCTGCTCTAGGAGGATGCAGAACCCCTGTCCTCTGTCTGGACATTGCTGATTGGCCCTGTGCTGATCACATGCACTCTCCCAAGAAAAAAAAAACCTCTTTAGCAGTGCACACCAAACTGAGCATTTTCAGAGTAAATCCACATGATATGTCTTATCAGGAAATAAGAGGGGGACACTGGAAGAAGGGGAGGATCAGGGAAGTCAGGATCAAACAGCGTTTTTACACATTTCAGGGGATTAACCCCTTAGGTTCCTAAGTAAGTATAACAAGCATGCTTTACTGCATATACAGACTGATTTTACTGTTGTGGGTTTAGTAACACTTTAATACTTTGACAGTATCCTAATAGACTTACTTTTTTCGCCGTCTGTGAGCAACGAAAAGGAACACCAATGCAGCAACAAGAACCAGCAGTAAGATGACAGCAATCACAATTCCAATGATTAGTCCCACTTCACCGTTATGTTTCTCAGGTTCTTGGTCTTTAGCCTCTGGTAAAAGATCACATGTTGAAGATCAGTGACACCATACATTTCTGTTTTCAGTAACATTTTGGTAAAATGCAGACATGGAAGACAGAACGAGGAACACATTTGCTGCTATGAACAGAGGCCTTCTTATCAAACCAATCTCGGCATGTACTCATTGCTGGCTCCACGGCATGGCTCATCCTCGTGTGTCCTTCAAGGATCACAGTTCCTGACACTGGGAATCGCAGGAAACACGTGATTTTGTTGTTTTGAACGGTCTGTACCATGAAATTTGAGTTTTAGAAAGATGCCAGCGGCTTGACTCCAGCTTTGGTTACACCATGGCACCTAAACGCCCAGCTTGGCACAACTACAAGGCCTTTACCAAGGGGGTGTCACAGCTCAAGACCCCAAAGGGAATGAGAGTCATCCGAAGATTTCATCAATCAGCACCCGCCCGAAACCAAAGTATCGAGACACGTGCAGGGCGAAAATATTTGTTACATTTCGATTCATTACCTAAATAGTTTTGTTTAGTTACATTTCTTACATTTGTTCAATTCATTTTTGGAATTTGTTTAGTTTATTTGTTTTCAGATTCGACCAAATTGAAAAGTATCGAATCGGCATTCAAATTTATTCTAATTCTAAGTTCGAATTTCTGAAGATGGTTCTATTCTATTGTTTTTTTTCTATTACAGTCTATTCTTTTCTATTTTTTTATTTTCTATTCTATTCTACTTTATTATTTTTTATTCTATTCTGTTTTATTCTATTTCATTCTTTTCACAAATTCGAATTTCGGAATGGAAGCTATACTCTATTTTATTGTATTCTGTTCGAAATTCTGTTCTATTATATTCCCTTATATTCTATATTATTTTATTTAATTCTATTCTGTTTCACTCTATTTTCTGTTCTGTTCTATTATTTTATTTTTCTATTCTATTCCTTTTTTTCCTATTCTATTGTATTTTATTCTTTTATTTTCTATTCTATTATGTTCTGTTTACTGTATTCTTTTCTATTCTATTGCATTATTGTATATTCTATTCTATTTTATTCTGTTTAACTCTATGCTTTTTTATTCTGTTCTATTATTTTCTTTTCTATTTTATTCTTTTATTTTCTATTCTATTCCTTTATTTTATTTTATATTCTATTATGTTCTTTTTTACTGTATTCTTTTCTATTCTATAGTATTATTGTATATTCTATTTAAATCTGTTTCACTCTATTTTCTGTTCTGTTCTATTATTTTATTTCTCTATTCTATTCTTTTATTTTCTATTCTATTGTATTTTATTCTTTTATTTTCCATTCTATTATGTTCTGTTTACTGTATTCTTTTCTATTCTATTGTATTATTGTATATTCTATTCTATTCTGTTTAACTCTATGCTTTTCTACTATTTTCTTTTTCTCTTCTATTCCTTTTTTTCTATTCTATGGTACTTTATTCTTTTATTTTCTATTCTATTATGTTCTGTTCACTGTATTCTTTTCTATTGTATTATTGTATATTCTATTCTATTCTGTTTAACTCTATGTTTTTCTATTCTGTGCTACTATTTTCTTTTCTATTTTATTCTTTTATTTTCTATTCTATTCCTTTATTTTATTTTCTATTTTATTATGTTCTGTTTTACTGTATTATTTTCTATTCTGTTGTATTATTGTATATTCTATTGTATTCTGTTTAACTCTATGCTTTTCTACTATTTTCTTTTTCTCTTCTATTCCTTTTTTTCCTATTCTATTGTATTTTATTCTTTTATTTTCTATTCTATTATGTTCTGTTTACTGTATTCTTTTCTATTCTATTGCATTGTTGTATATTCTATTCTATTTTATTCTGTTTAACTCTATGCTTTTTTATTCTGTTCTACTATTTTCTTTTCTATTTTATTCTTTTATTTTCTATTCTATTCCTTTATTTTATATTCTATTATGTTCTTTTTTACTGTATTCTTTTCTATTCTATTGTATTATTGTATATTCTATTCTATTTAACTCTATACTGTTCTACTATTTTCTTTTTCTCATCTATTCCTTTTTTTTCTATTCTATTGCATTTTATTCTTTTATTTTCTATTCTGTTATGTTCTGTTTACTGTATTCTTTTCTATTGCATTATTGTATATTCTATTCTATTCTGTTCTGTTTAACTCTATGCTTTTCTACTATTTTCTTTTTCTCTTCCTATGTTTCTATTCTATTGTATTTTATTCTTTTTGTTTTCTTTTCTATTATGTTCTGTTTTACTGTATTCTTTTCTATTCTATGGTATTATTGTATATTCTATTCTGTTTAACTCTATGCTTTTCTACTATTTTCTTTTTTTCTTCTTTTCCATTTTTCTATTCTATTGTATTTTATTCTTTTATTTTCTATTCTATTATGTTCTGTTTACTGTATTCTTTTCTATTCTCTTGCATTATTGTATATTCTATTCTATTCTGTTTAACTCTAAGCTTTTCTATTCAGTTCTACTATTTTCTTTTCTATGTTATTCTTTTATTTTCTATTCTATTCCTTTATTTTATTTTTTATGATATTTTATTATATTAGTTTATTTTCTATTCTATTCATATTTACTCTGTTTTATTCTATTCTATTATTTTAACATTTTGGAAGACAGCTATATTCTATTTTATTCTATTCTATTCAGATCTATTCTTTTTTTTCTATTTCTTTTTTTTTTTTTCTATTTTATTCTACTTTATTCTTTTTGAAATTCGAATTTCGGAAGAGGGCTATATTCTAACACTAATACACACAGTCTTTGAAGGAAATCAGCAAAATTCAGGAATATGTTTACATTTCGAATTTGTTTTCAAATTTAATTTTGTTTTAGAATTCGATTTAAATGCAATTCTACCATTTTCTTTTCTATTTTATTCTTTTATTTTCTATTCTATTCCTTTATTTTATTTTCTATTCTAATTCATTATATTCTTTTATTTTTTATTCTATTCAGTTTTACTCTGTTTTATTCTATTCTATTCTTTTTACATTTTGGAAGACAGCTATATTCTTCCTATTTCATTGTATGCTATTTTATTCTATTCAGATCTATTCTATTTTTTTCTATTCTATTCCTTTATTTTCTATTCTATTTCTATTTTATTCTACTTTATTCTTTTTGAAATTCGAATTTCAGAAGAAGGCTATATTCTAACACTAGTACACTACCTAGTACACTAGTACTAGGAAATCAGCAATAATCAGGAATATGTTTACATTTCAAATTTGTTTTCAAATTAAATTTTGTTTTAGAATTCGATTTAAATTCGATTCGAACTTCAGACAAAATTTGGTTTCATTATTTCAGATTCATTTAAATGCATTACTATTGCAATTCGTAAACTCGAATACATCTGAATTTCCAAATAACTAAAAATTTGTCCAAATTGTGATTCAGAATGAAACAAAACACGCATGTCTAAAAATATACATTTTGCATGCATTGACCAAGGATTGGTTTAATGGACCAATCCTAACATGCTTACATTACCCTGATTGATAGTACAGCTGACGTAGGGCTGAACAGGATCCCAATTGTTGCTTTTTAAAACTTAATAATTTATGACATGCTGAGTAGTAGATGTGACTACACCTGGAAACCAACATTTAACCACTTGCCCTCCAGAGGATTTACCCCCCTTCCTGAGCAGGACATTTTTTGTGTTACGGCACTGAGTTACTTTAACTGACAATTGCGCGGTCATGCAACGCTGCACCCAAATGAAATTTATGTCCCTTTTTCCCACAAATAGAGCTTTCTTTCGGTGGTATTCGATCGCCGGTGTGTTTTTATTTTTTGCGCTATAAAAAAAAAAAAGAACGACAGTTTTGGAAAAAAAACAATATTTTTGACTTTTGCTATTAAACATGTCCAGTAAAAAAATTCAAAAAATAAAATTTCATCTTAAAATTTAGGCCAAAATAGATTCTGCTACATGTCTTTGCTAGAAAAAATCTCAATATGTGTAAATTAACTGGTTTACGTGAATGTTATAGCGTTTCCAAATGGCGGTATATATACTGGGATATTTTTTTTTTTGTACTAGTAATGGCGGCGATCAGCAACTTTCTGACACTGGGGGGAACTGACTTGGTGTCACTGACATCCCCAGTGATACCAATACAGTGATCAGTGCTAAAAAAAAAAAGAAGCACTGACACTGTACTAATGACATTGGGCAGGAAGGGGTTAACATGAGGTGCGATCAAAGGGCTAATTGTGTGCTGTTTTACTGTAAGCTGTGTATATGCAGAGCCATACAAAGCAATGTGCATGAGCTGACAGGGGAGAGATCTGTATTGTTTACATACAGTTCTCTCCCCCTGTCGGAGAATGCTCAGCGATCACCGGGTGCCGGCAAGTAATCACCAACCGGGACACGGTGATTGACAGCTGAGGCCACGAATAGTGGTGTGGTAATGAGTGCACATGTGCCCCCACCTGCAAAATGCAAAATCACGTATATACAGTGGGGATCGAAAGTTTGGGCACCCCAGCTAAAAATTTGTATTAATGTGCATAAAGAAGCCAAGGAAAGATGGAAAAATCTCCAAAAGGCATCAAATTACAGATTAGACATTCTTATAATATGTCAACAAAAGTTAGATTTTATTTCTATCATTTACACTTTCAAAATAACAGAAAACAAAAAAATGGCGTGTGTAAAAGTTTGGGCACCCTGCAGAGTTAATATCTTGTACTGCCCCCTTTGGCAAGTATCACAGCTTGTAAACGTTTTTTGTAGCCAGCCAAGAGTCTTTCAATTCTTGTTTGAGGTATCTTTGCCCATTCTTCCTTACAAAAGTCTTCCAGTTCTTTGAGATTTCTGGGCTGTCTGTCACGCGCTGCTCTTTTAAGGTCTATCCATAGATTTTCAATTATGTTGAGGTCAGGAGATTGTGAAGGCCATGGCAAAACCTTCAGTTTACGCCTCTTGATGTAATCCCCCGTGGATTTCGAGGTGTGTTTAGGATCATTATCCATTTGTAGAAGCCATCCTCTCTTTAACTTCAGCTTTTTCACAGATGGCATCAAGTTACCATCCAAAATTTGCTGAAATTTTATTGAATCCATTTTTCCTTCTACTCGTGAGATGTTCCCTGTGCCACTGGCTGCAACACAACCCCAAAGCATGATTTATCCAACCCCATGCTTAACAGTTGGACAGAGGTTCTTTTCATTAAATTCTGTGCCCCTTCTTCTCCAAACGTACCTTTGCTCATTCCGGCCAAAAATTTCAATATTAAGCTCATCGGTCCACAGAACTTGTTTCCAAAATGCATCAGGCTTGTCTATATGTTCATTTGCAAAGTTCAAACGATGATTTTTGTGGTGAGGATGTAGAAGAGGTTTTCTTCTGATGACTCTTCCATGAAGACCATATTTGTACAAGTATCTCTTTATAGTGGAATAGTGTACCACAACTCCAGTGTCTGCCAGATATTTCTGGAGGGATCGTGCAGTCAAACGTGGGTTTTGAATTGTTTTTCTCACAATCCTGCGAGCTGTTCTGTCTGATATTTTTCTTGGTCTTCCAGATGTTGCTTTAACTTCCACTGTTCCTGATGACTGCCATTTCTTAATTACATTCCGAACAGAGGATATTGACATCTGAAAACGCTTT
The DNA here is from genome assembly GCF_062004578.1 of Staurois parvus. Lineage (NCBI taxonomy): Eukaryota > Metazoa > Chordata > Amphibia > Anura > Ranidae > Staurois > Staurois parvus. Next base: position 6,967,065 of record NW_028318623.1, on the reverse strand, counting down.
GCTATCTTCTTATAGCCTTCTCCAGCTTTGTGAGCGTCAACTATTTTCAGTTTCAGTTTTCTAGACAACTGCTTAGAAGAACCCATGGTGCTGATTGTTGGGGCAAGGTCAGATGAGTCCGGGCATTTAAAACCTTTGAGATTGACATAACCTGGTCTTCCCAGACGATGAATGAGAACAATCCATGACACTGGCAGGTCTCAGCGTGGCAAAGGCGGCAGTGCATGCTATAAATTCTGCAGGGTGCCCAAACTTTTGCAGACGCCATTTTTTTGTTTTCTGTTATTTTGAAAGTGTAAATGATGGAAATAAAATCTAACTTTTGTTGACATATTATAAGAATGTCTAATCTGTAATTTGATGCCTTTTGGAGATTTTTCCATCTTTCCTTGGCTTCTTTATGCACATTAATACAAATTTTTAGCTGGGGTGCCCAAACTTTCGATCCCCACTGTATACATGATTTTGAACACACGTGTCGCCTTGTAGCGGTATATATGCTATAGGGCTGCGGGAAAGCGGTTAAAGGAGGTAAACCTTTTTTTCCTTGTTATCTGTGTCCCGTTGGGGAGATTCCATTCACTTCCTGTCCCATAGCCAAAACAGGACGTGAGAGGAAATCCCTCCAAAGTGAAGGAATCCCTTGTTGTCATCAACTTCTCTGCCGGTTTCCTACTATGCATACGCAAACCGTGCTGCGCTGTGTGACTGGTCCCGCAGTCTTCTGGGACCTGTGTGAGCCCCAGAAGGCTTCGGGAAAGGAGGAGGGGCCGAAAGATTGCCGCTGCAATCTGACCCGGACATGGGAGTGGGTACATGTCAAAACCAAGTACCCATTCCCCCCTCCCCCCTAAAAATTGCCAAATGTGATAGTGGAAGGAGGGGGGGGGGTTGGGGAGGCAAACAAGCGGAACTACCCCTTTTGGGTGGAGTTTCACTTTAAGGCACCATGCGCACTAGAGCATTTTTAAGCTCCTGGAAGCTGTTATTAGCATTTTTCTGCTCCTAGAAGCTAAATAATATTCTCCTATGTGTCCATGCATGCTATTTTAGGCTATTAGCATTTTTTTAGCTTCAGCGTCTGGGAGCAGAAAAAAATTGTTTTTGTAAAATTTTTTGGAGCGTTTTTCCAGCAGAAAAAAATGCTAAACGCCCCTAAACACTCCTAAAACGCTCCTAACAGCTTTTTATTCCTCTGCATGTACAGGTGAAACTCGAAAAAATGGATTTCAGTAACGCAACTTAAAAGGTGAAACTAATATATGAGATAGACTCATTACATGCAAAGCAAGATAGTTCAAGCCGTGATTTGTCATCATTGTGATGATTATGGTTTACAGATCATGAAAACCCCAAATCCACAATCTCAGAAAATGAGAATATTACATGCAATCAATAAAACAAGGATTGTACATAGAACAATATCGGACCTCTGAAAAGAAGAAGCATGCATATGTACTCAGTACTTGGTTTGGGCCCCTTTTGCAGCAATTACTGCCTCACTGCGGCGTGACATGGAAGCTATCAGCCTGTGGCACTGCTGAGGTGTTATGGAAGACCAGGATGCTTCAATAGCGACCTTCAGCTCTTCTGAACTTTTACATGATATTCTAATTTTTCGAGTTTCACCTGTACTGTAAAAATGCTAAGAAAATGCTAACATTCCTAAACGCTGCTAAACACTTCTAAGCGCTACTAAAACGCTACTATAAAACGCTATTACCAGCATTTTTTCCAGCGTTTTTTGAATTTTGAAAAAAAAAACGCTAGTGTGCATGGAGCCTAAGATTCAGTTCACACTGCTGCGACCCCAAAGTTGCTGCGACTTGCTTGCAACTTTTGTGATTTAACATTGCAGTCTACGGCACTCAAGTCTCACCAAAGTGGTAGAAAAGTAGTGCAGGAATCTTTTTTTTTGTTACTGCAACTTGAGTCCTATCAGAAATTAATGTGTTTTGATTTGACATGCAACTTTATGGGGTTGATTTACTAAAGGCAAATAGTCTGTGCACTGCAAGTGCAGTCGCTCTAGATTTGAGGGGAAGCTCTGAAATGAAGGGAAGCTGTGCTTACTTCCATCGTCCAATCACGCACAAGCAAAAATGCTGGTTTTTATTTCCCTTGCTTGTGATTGGGCATTCTTTGCAATGTGAAACTTTACCTGATTTACTAAGCTCTGGAGCAACTGCACTTGCAGGCTATTTGCCTTTAGTAAATTGACCCCCATGTGTCACAAGTCGCATGATAAGCCGCAGCAGTGTGAACTGGGGCCTGATGAACAGGGGCGGACTGACAACTCATGAGGCCCCCCGGGCAATAGGGGATCATGGGGCCCCTGTGTCCTCGCCCACACTCAAACCAAACCCAAAAAGGCCTATGAAAGGTACCATGGACATCTCATGGGGCCCCCTACTGACACCGGGCCCTCGGGCAGTGCCCGAGTTCCCCAATGGTCAGTCTGCCCCTGGTGATGAAGCAGATGATGTCCAGTGATAAAGCAGATATTAGCCTAGGTGCACACTTGGGCAGGTCAGGAATGCTTGCAAAATCTCGAGTGTACCCCAAATGCGCTGCTCTTTAGCAGAAGTGCGGAGGTGCTATTGGTTTCTAAAGGTACCCCATGCATCGGCAATCGTGGTGCATTTTCACGCCCGCTAAATTTCTAACTCGGTGAGGCGCGATTTTAAAAACAAATTTCTTTCCCCGCATTTCTGCTGGTAGGGCAGCCCATTGAAATGAATAGGCTGCCTATACGCAGAACGCAGGACGCAGATGTGTAAACCGTAAAGGATAAGTTCACCTTTGAAACATATTACATGTTCCACCCATTTTTAGGGTAGAACATATAACATGTTCCCATAGCCACAGCCCACCGCCCCCTCCCTCTGACAGTACAGGGAGAAGTTTCCCCGTATTATCAGTCAGATTTGAAAACAGCTCGGCCGCGCGGGGCTCCGCCCACACAGTCATATGACTCATTCTTAGATTGTAAGCTCCAAGGATCAGGCCCTCCTAACGCTCTTGTATTGAACTGTATTGTTGCTGTATTGTCTCCCATTATATTGTACATCGCTGAGTAAACTGTTGGCGCTATATAAATCCTGTATAATAATAATAATTCACAGAGTTCTATGAGTGAGTGCCTACAAGTTCCAGAAGCCTTAGCGGCTGTCAGTTTTTGCTTTCAATTAACTATCATGGCGCTGTGGAGCGCCGTGGTAGTTCTTTCAATATCTGCTTGGCCGTACATCCCATACATCTCGTAAATCCCGTACGGCAAGCGGATATTCTGACAGGTCTGCAGGAGACCTGCATGGCATCGGCGATCTACTGGTCGCAAGTGCAATGCTTTCCAGGCTCCTGCAGACAAAAAAATAATAAATGCACATTTTTTTTACCTGCCAAAAAATTAGCATTTATTATTTTTGCCAAAAAAAGTGAACTTATCCTTTAACCCATTACATATTTCCGGTAGCATGGAGATACCACAAAATGATGCTGTATAAAACTGGAGAAGTTCTTCACAAACGTGTACAAACTGCACACATTGACCAATCAAAATCCTTGTTTGATTAGCCGGAGAGTAAAAGGAACAAATGCTTGTTATAAAAGCTCCCATAGGTTTTGTTGCAGCAGTACTTTGAGAGGGTGGGGCGGCATTAGGGTATGTGGTGTCCCTTCCCTTCAATCAGCTCTCAGAGCTCCCCTCACTAGGCTCTGCAGTGTAACTTCAGCTCCCTTCCCCCTGCTTTCTGAAAGCTCAGACAAGCCTTATAAATTATGAACAGATGTAAGAAAGAGAAGACTTCAGATAAACAGGTGCAACTTATGTAGTAGCAATTGTTTCATCTCTGTGTATCACCTGAGGCCAGTCACTTCACTGGGCATATGTACGGATTTACAAACACTTTAGGCAGTTGCAGCAACAGTATTTTGTTCTTTTCATAAATGAAAAAAACTGACCATTGTAGGTACCCCTGTCAGTGTCAAATGGTTTGTCACAACACTCTAACTGCCACTTTGTCTGGACAGCTTGGTCTGCTAAAAGAAGTTTGAAAAAATAACAGATTTACTGGCTGGATCACCAGGTAAAAGTAAAGGAGGAAAAAAAAAAAAAAAAAAACGTAAAAAATAATCTAATGCAGCCATCAAATCTACAAATTGGCAAACCGCAATATGAGAAATTTTTGTTTTAGGGTTTACTACCACTTTAATGTCTATTAGCCCGCTAGTCTGGGTCCCTCCAGAATCTACTTTTGCTAATATTTAAAAGTTATTCCATACGTCTCTGTAATTTGGATTATTTTACAAATAATAGCAAACTCACCATACGGAAAACTGAATTAATTTTGGAGTTCAGTAACGTTTACAAACACACTCAGCTTTGTATATTTAAAGGGATGAAGAATTCCCTCATGAATCAATGAAAACCTTCTAATTTGCAGAAGGGCTTCTTCTTCCATATACAGTCATGGCCGAAATTGTTGGCACCCTTGATATTTTTCCTGAAAATCAAGTATTTCACACAAAAAAGGTATTGCATTAACACATGTTTTGCTATACACATGTTTATTCCCTTTGTATGTATTGGAACAAATATAAAACAGAGGCAGAAAAGCAAATATGACATAATGTCACACAAAACCCCAAAAATGGGCTGGACAAAAGTATTGGCACCCTTAACTTAATATTTGGTTGCACACCCTTTGGAAAACATAACTGAAATCAGTCGCTTCCTATAACCATCAATAAGCTTCTGACACCTCTCACCCGGAATTTTGGACCACTCTTCCTTTGCAAACAGCTCCAGGTCTCTCTTATTGGAAGGACACCTTTTCCCAACAGCAATTTTAAGATCTCTCCACAGGTGTTCAATGGGATTTAGATCTGGGCTCATTGCTGGCCACTTCAGAACTCTCCAGCGCTTCTTTGCCATCCATTTCTGAGTGCTTTTTGACGTATGTTTGGGGTCATTGTCCTGCTGGAAGACCCAGGATCTTGGACGCAAACCCAGCTTTCTGACACTGGGCCCTACAGTGCGACCCAAAATCCTTTGGTAATCCTCAGATTTCATGATGCCTTGCACACAGTCAAGGCACCCAGTGCCAGAGGCAGCAAAACAACCCCAAAACATCATTGAACCTCCACCATATTTTACCGTAGGTACTGTGTTTTGTTCTTTGTAGGCCTCATTCCGTTTTCGGTAAACAGTAGAATGATGTGCTTTACCGAAAAGCTCTATCTTGGTCTCATCTGTCCACAAGACGTTTTCCCAGAAGGCTTTTGGCTTACTCAAGTACATTTTGGCAAACTGTAGTCTTGCTTTTTTATGTCTCTGTGTCAGCAGTGGGGTCCTCCTGGGTCTCCTGCCATAGCGTTTCATTTCATTTAAATGTCGACGGATAGTTCGCGCTGACACTGATGCTCCCTGAGCCTGCAGGACAGCTTGAATGTCTTTGGAACATGTTTGGGGCTGCTTATCCACCATCCGGACTATTCTGCGTTGCAATCTTTCATCAATTTTCCTCATCCGTCCACGACCAGGGAGATTAGCTACAGTGCCATGGGTTGCAAACTTCTTGATAATGTTGCGCACTGTGGACAAAGGCAAATCTAGTTCTCTGGAGATGGACTTGTAACCTTGAGATTGTTGATATTTTGCCACAATTTTGGTTCTCAGGTCCTCAGACAGTTCTCGTCTCCTCTTTCTGTTGTCCATGCTTAGTGTGGCACAGACAGACACACAATGCAAAGGTTAAGTGAACGTCTCTCCTTTTTATCTGCTTTCAGGTGTGATTTCTATATTGCCCACACCTGTTACTTGCCCCAGGTGAGTTTACAGGAGCATCACATGCTTGTAACATTCTTATTTATCCGCAGTTGTGAAAGGGTGCCAATACTTTTGTCCAGCCCATTTTTGGAGGTTTGTGTGACATTATGTCGAATTTGCTTTCTTTCCTCCCTTTTTTTGTTTTGTCCCAATACACACAAAGGGAATAAACATGTGTATAGCAAAACATGTGTTAATGCAATACGTTTCGTGAGAAATACATGATTTCCTGGAGAAATATCAAGGGTGCCAACAATTTCGGCCATGACTGTATAATAGACTCTCGCAGTAAATTAATATACATTTATAAGGAAAAAGAGTGTTATTTCACATTTCCTGTCATTGTTCATTTTCCTGCCTAGGGTTCATTATATTGTACATGTGTTGCTTGGCATGAAACAGAAAATCAACAGGATTCCATGTTGTAGTATTTCCTGAGTGCTGATAAGGATTTGACAGAGGAAATGACAGATGTAAATACAGACAATTGCTGATACGGGTATAGAAGTCCCGAAATGTGTGAATGATGCTGATCGACAACAAAAAGCTGTCATGCATACATTCATTTCTATCTGCTGGGCTGCATTCATCCCAAAAAGGTTCTATTCTCCACACTGCTTAAAGCGGAGTTCCACCCAAAAGGGGAAGTTCCACTTTAAAGATTGTTCTCCCACTCCCCATTAAGGATTGGCACCTTTGGGGAGTGGGGGGGGGGGCGGGTACCCGAATTTGACAGGTACCCGCTCCCACTTCCGCTGCGATCGCCTAGGCCAGTGGTCGATAAATAGTGGAGATAAATAAAAGATGGCCGTACATTGATGATCCCGGCCGTGGTGGTTCCCAGCCCACAGCAGGCATTCCTGTGAACATTCAGCATGTGCAAGGCCTGATCCTGGAAAATTGATGTATAGCCTATCGTGAAATTGCACAGGAGACAAATCTTTGTGTGGGAACAGTGAACACAATGATGAGGAAGTGAAGCGACCTGTCCTAGGATGGTTCAGCCGTACTGACAAATCTTTCTATGCCGAAGCTTTCCAGGCATTAGTTAAACACTGCGATAAGTGTATGAATGTAGTTTCCACTCCTTGAAATTTGTTCTGTTTAAATAGCAGGTCTAAATGTAATTTTAAGGGCTTTAAAAAAAAAATTAGTTGACTCAATGATGTCAAAGAATGTTCTGATGAACGATCTTTCTATGAATGTTAAAAATAAAATCGAACTGTGTTTTATTTTTAGTTTCAGACAGAGAAGGGAAGGATTGCAACCCTTGACATTTTTTTATTGCCATCTGTGCCCCAATTAGGCTGATTTACTCTCTGCGTGACAATGACAAAGTCAGAAAGTTGATGAGAAATCCAAAAGTTTAGAGTTGTTGTCTGAACAAGAGGCAAAAATGAATCTATCCATGGAGTCACCTGCTCAGGTGACAACTAAGAGGGGATTTCCTTTTACTTTGTAGAGATTCCATTTTACTTCCTGTCCATCTCCAGCACGAGAAGAAAAGAAAATCACCCCCCTAACTGACCAGGGTTTCACTCTTCCTTATTCTATCCAAAGCTGAAATAAAAAAAGTTTTGGCTCTACGATCAATTTAAATTCTGAATATAGAAAAACAATAATCATATAAAAATTACACAATTTTAAAGATAATTTGTACAGCCCACCATCTAGAGCTTATGTACAATTTTTATAAACACTTCCTCTTGCAAAATGAAAAAGAAAAACCTTTATCCACCACAATTTTGTTCGGCTCCAAACATTCAATGCAGTTTAGTGAAAATGTACTTATTTACTCTTACTTAGAGGCAACGTCAACACAGCTATTTCTTATAAAATAAGTGAATATTCGTGACAAAACTTAAATATACAGTATTTAAAACCACATTTTTAATACAATTTTGGAAACAATAGAGAAAGGTTTTTAATTTTTTTTGTGTCCCATTGGGGAGATTTTACTTCTTTTCATGAAGCACAGAAAGTGAGAGATGGTTGTTTCAAATAAAAAAAATCCCCTCTTAGACAGTTGTTACAAAAAAAAAAAAAAAGCTTCCTCATTGGGAGATTCCCTATCTATTCTTGCTCTGGTGACATCTCATAACTTTGTATTATCCCTTATTTTCACTCCCACCAGGACAAGCAAAGAGAAAATAAATCTCCCTAGTGGGGACACAGCAATAAACACCAGAAATGGGTTCTAACCCATCCTTACTCTATCCAAATTCAGTATAACTCAAGGCAAATCTTTTTAGATTTGAAAACAGTGGCAAGGGGTTAGAACCACGGTCAGGTTTCAATTACTGTTTGTGTCTCCGTTAGGGAGATTCACTCTCTTTAATTGTCTTGATCATCAATGTCACTGAGAATGAAAGTGAAGGGAAACCCAAACTGCCACCAGAACAGGAATAGATGTGAAATCTTCCAATGGGGACGCTTTCTTGGAGAGGACATGTCTCACATTGGAAGTAGCTCCTCTTAATTCTTGTTGTGACTACGGGACAAGAAGTCAAGGGAAATCTCCCTAAAGAGACGTGGATGGGAAAAATGGTTCACTACTCTATCAAAAATGGAAAAAAAATGTTCCTGCCCAATACCACAGTGAACTGGAGAACACATTAATGCACTTACCGAATGTTGCATTCACATATATAGAGCCCATGGCAGTAAGCTGCGTCACTGAGTTACTGGCCACACATGTGTAAGTCCCCTCATTCTCAGCCTTCTCTTGAGCTACCTCAAGCTGGCTCTGCTCTTGTTTTATATCTGTCCCATTTAGTCTCCAATGGTAGGTGGCTGGTGGGACAGAATCAGCAGAACATTCTAATAAAATGACGGAATTTGAAGGTGACTTGGATTTTACTTTCACGTTTTCTGGGCCATCTGAAATAACAAAAAACTCTGGTATCAGAACAACAGGACTGAAGAAGGAAACACGTTGAAGTAAAATGCTTAACTATTGGAACTGGAGAAATGGAGAAATACATGCTACGCTGCCCAAGGTATGATAACAGGGGGTTCCGACCATCAGACCAGCCGTTCAACCATTCCAACTTGTTATCTAACACAAAGTGTTTTTTTTGAGAAATCACAAGCTTCCTTCTAAAATAATTGTGTTCTGAGTCCCAGGCCTGAGACAAGCATCAAGTAAAAGAAAAGTTAGAAAAGTTGGAGATCGTTATCTCTATACTTGTTCTGGATTAGTGATGCATTCTACACTGCCCAAAGGGTGATAATGAGTGTTTCCAACCATCAGAAGCAGTAAGGCTATCAAACTTCTTGGAAATCACTAGCTCCCTTCTGAAATTCCTAGTTGACTTTTGATTCACAGGCCTGGGACAAGCATGCAGCAAAGGAAAATCAGAGAAAAGTTGGAATTCCTTAGACCTATAAAACTACAACCGCTCCAGGCTGTTGCTCACTTACTTAACCGATCACTGCTCCACTGTTCTATAAGGTGCACGCCGGCCCACCAGTCATCATTAGAAAACACAAAAGAAATCCAGATGGCTGCACTTCTTAATGGGTTTATTGTAAAATATCACACATGGACATCATACAACAATGGGGGAAAGAAGAAGATGACATGCTTTGCACCCATCTGGCACTTAATCATTGCAATTAAGCGTCAGAGGGCCGTGAAACGCGTCATCTTCTTCTGTCCCGCACTATTGCATGACATCCATATGTGATATTTTAGAATAAAGCCATTATGAAGTGCAACCATTCAGATTTCCATTGTGTGTTCCTTAGATCTATACATATTCTGGATTAGTGGTGCATACAGTAGTAAAGCAAAAGCATTAACATTACCACCACAAGGCAAATCACATTTTAAGATTGAGAGTTGAGCAATGTAAGCCCACAAAGTTCTCTAATAATGGGTGTACTTCAAGTTTAACCTAAAGTCAAAAATGACTTTCAGTCTGCTAGTACCCAATGGAAATGTCATCCACTTCCCTTCTGCACTCAACTGGGTCTTTATTGAGCAGAAAAGGCTCTGACTGGCTTATTAGGCAGCCAATCAGAGCCTTTTCCCCACACAACTTAGTTTCAAATGTTAACAAATGGAAAAGCGAGACAGTGGCCACAAGGACAAAATAGAGTTTGGGGGACAAGTGGTCATATTTTGTAATAGGAGCTACATGAAAGCCTAAAAAATTAGCAGCATATAAACAGCTCATGTGATCCCAGCCTAAATCTAAGTCTGTCCACACATATTACAACGATTTTAAATTTGATAAATGTGTTCAATTTCCCATTCTTTGCTTATAATGCTGCCATGATGATGTGATTTCTTTTTTACATTTTATCTGATTTCAAAAATGATTAGCTATAACCAGTAATATATGGATTACTCTGCAAGGTTTGAAATTTAAAAATAAAAATAAAAAAAGAAAAAAGGATACCGCACATGCTGCAAACTGGTCAGAAATAACAGAAAAAGGATGTTATCTTCCATGTTTAATTAATATTCTATTCTATCCATTCTAGAAATCTATTTTTAATCAGTCAATACACACAGCAGTCATCACACCAACTGGATTGAAAAATAGATCAAAATGGCAATTCTCATGCTCAGATTGTAATATGTGTGGGCATGTTAAATAGAATTAGACACAGCCAGGTTTATGCAATAAATTAAATTTTCAGGCTTAACCTCCCTGGAGGTATTCCCGAGTGTAGCTCGGGGTAAAGTTTCAGTACCAAAAGCGGTAACCCCGAGCTACACTCAGGCTAACCATGCGGTGTTGCTCAGGGATTCCCTGCAGAGCTTACCTTGTCCTTCGCTCCCGCGATGTGTCCCCTGCAGCGTCCCCGGCCATCTCCTCCGGCCGATGCCAGCATCCGGCTTCTGTGTTCCGGTCCCTGCAAGTGTCGGGACATACGGGGGCCGGAACGGCGGCAAATTTAAACATTTTTAGAAACTGTAATTTTCTTAGAAATGATTTTGACATAGTATAACATTACTGTATCAAACCATTTCACATACATTTTGTCCCGAGTGCTTTGTCCTGTGCCCTGCCTGCATTTTTACTGTTCTTTCTGCCTGGAAACTTAGAAAAGTCCATGGCGTCCAAAAAGCGTCCCTTTTGGTCAAAAGCGGTTTTAGACCGGCTAGAGAACAGCGATAGTAAATCAGAACCACTTGCAGAATTGAGTGATAATGATTCGTGGGGGAAATTCGTCATCAGACACTGAAAACGATTTTGCGACTTTGCTCAGCGATGTGCGAACTTGGCGCTATATTTCAAATTTCAATGTTTTTGGTTTGATTATATTATTGAATTAAATGTATTATTATATTATTATTTTTTATGATTATTTATTAAATTATAATTTATGATTTTGTGTTTCAAGTTTTATCATATCCGGAATGTTTACTAGACAGATTTCAGTGAGTTATTCCTAAAAATTACAGGCCTACAATAAAAAAACAACATATTTCCATGCAAAAAAATTTACCACTTTCAGCACAGAAATATGGACATAATCAGACCGCTAGGGAGGTTAAAGTGATACTAAACCCAGGACCCCGCATTCACTATATCTGGTCTCCCCGGACCCTGCATTCACTATATCCGGTCTCCCCGCACCCTGCATTCACTATATCTGGTCTCCCAGAACCCTGCATTCACTGTATCTGGTCTCCAGGACCCTGCATTCACTATATCTGGTCTCCCAGAACCCTGCATTCACTGTATCTGGTCTCCAGGACCCTGCATTCACTATATTTGGTCTCCCACAGCACATAGAACATGGAAATGCAATTATTTTAGTAAATATAAACTGCTAAATACCGTATCTCATCAGCAGTTAGAGTAGTCTTAGGACTTCAGCAGAGCACTGATTAAAGCTTGTAGGAGGAGTTTTCTTTCTGCTCTAGGAGGATGTGAAACCTCTGACCCTCCAGACAGTGCTGATTGACCCTGTGCTGATCACATGCACCCTCCCAAGAAAAACAAAACCTCTCTAGCAACACACACCAAACTGACCATGTGCATGTGACCACAGGTTCAGTATGTATCAGGTGGTCATTGTAACAAGAAGAGGGGCAGAGAAGACAGGATCAAACAGCCTTTTTACACAATGCAGAGGATTACCCCTTAGGTTCCACAGTGAGTATAACAAGCATGCTTTACTGCAGATACAGACTGATTGTACTGTTGTGGGTTTAGTAACACTTTAAAGGAAAATTCTATATTAGTTAAAGTTCAAGCTCTCTTACATAGTGCTCTCTGTTTTTAGCCTCCAAAGTTGCTGAATCAATGATTAGAACTAGGCAGTAAAGGCAAACTGAAGATGGCTGGGTGGTCAAAAAGAATGATGCCCATTGGCCAACTGAAGGTTTATAATTTGTGGATGCTTCCCGATTCATACAGTAGTATAATGGAGGCAATTCTAAGTTTACAAGTTAATTGTGCCGTCAATGGTTTGTATGGTCAGTCTGTTTAGGGCTAACTTTTTTTTAAACAATTGTAGCTACAGTTGTGTCCAAAATTATTCAACCCCCACTGAAATTGAGTGTTTTGGCCAGTTTGACATTGCTTTTGATCATTCAGTCATCTTGCTTACATTTACATTAAAGAGGCACTTGTAGGTCAGACAAATATAACATAACAGTTATAATGAAATAACCACAAATGTCTTTTCTGTGCTCACAGCATTATCAGTTTTATTCAACCCCCAAGTGACATTCAATCTTAGTACTTAGTACAGCATCCTTTTACAGTTATAACAGCTTTTAAACGTGAAGCATAGCTTGACACAAGTGTCTTGCAGCGATCTACGGGTATCTTCGCCCATTCTTCATGGGCAAAGGCCTCCAGTTCAGTCACATTCTTAGGCTTGCGCACTGCAACTGCTTTCTTTAAGTCCCACCAGAGGTTCTCAATCGGATTTAAGTCTGGTGACTGCGATGGCCACTCCAAAATGTTCCAGCCTTTCCTCTGCAACCATGCTCTAGTGGACTTGGAGGTATGCTTGGGATCATTGTCCTGTTGAAAGGTCCAACGTCTCCCAAGCCTCAGGTGTGTGACGGACTGCATCACGTTTCCATCCAATATCTCCTGGTACTGAAGAGAATTCATGGTACCTTGCACACGCTGAAGCTTCCCTGTACCTGCAGAAGCAAAACAGCCCCAAAGCATGATTGACCCTCCACCATGCTTCACAGTAGGCAAGGTGTTCTTTTCATCATAGGCCTTGTTCTTCCTCCTCCAAACATAGCGTTGATCCATGGGCCCAAACAGTTCTAATTTTGTTTCATCAGTCCACAGAACACTATCCCACAACTTTTGTGGTTTGTCCACATGGCTTTTGGCATACTGCAGTCGACTCTTCTTATTCTTTGGAGACAGCAAGGGGGTACGCCTGGGAGTTCTGGCACGGAGGCCTTCATTACGCAGTGTGCGTCTTATTGTCTGGGCTGAAACTTCTGTACCCACATCTGACAAATCTTTTCTCAGTTCCTCAGCAGTCACACGGGGACTTCTCTCCACTCTACGCTTCAGGTAGCGCACAGCAGTCGAAGTCAGCATCTTCTTTCTGCCACGACCAGGTAGCGTTTCAACAGTGCCCTTTGCCTTGAATTTGCGAATGATGCTTCCTAAGGTGTCTCTTGGTATGTTTAACATCTTTGCAATCTTCTTATAGCCATTGCCCTTCCTGTGAAGAGAAATCACCTCTTCTCTTGTCTTCCTGGACCATTCTCTTGCCTTCACCATGTTTGTAACCACACCAGTAAATGTCTAGAAGGAGCTGAGTATCACAGTCATTTTAAAGCTGCCTAATTGGTGCTTATTATGCTTGATTGCTGCTCGGTGACATCCACAGGTGTTTTCAATACCTGATGGAAAGCACCTGTATGAACCTCTGTTCTTCAGAGTGGTAGTCTTTAAGGGGTTGAATAATTGTGGCAATGAAGAAACCACATAAGAACCATTTACTACTGTATTACATAAACAATTGATGTCATTTTAGTTGCATTTGGGTAGTTACAACGTCCTTGTAGGATTTGATTCTGAATACAATTCCAAATGTACACTATAGTCCCTAAACCCCTTTACAGCATTGGGGGTTGAATAATTTTGGACACAACTGTATACTTAACATTATAAACCTTATGCAGGATTATTTGTTAAAGAATCATATTTCCCCCTTTATTTAGTTTTATTTACTTTGTCTAAACATAGCCATGTGGAGCCAAGAATCAAAACTGGAAAGCCTTTGAGGTCTGATAGTTGCTGCCCTTCTTTATCATTAATCATAATTCTAGCAAAGCCTGACCAATTCCTGCCCCCCCCCCCAACCATTGTGCTTTGCTGTTCTCTAATGCTGGCACCCTTCTTTATTCTGATATTTTCTTTGAGTTCCCTTTCCTGAGTTAGTGACATGCAAGGATGATGAGCTGGGCGAAATTCTGCACACACACGCAATGTGGTGTAGATTACAAGAAGCCAAAGAAGGAGCTGTAACACGATTGTTGGAGCATTGACTAGACGTGTGCATTTCGTTTCATTAACCTCCTTGGCGGTCTGACTATTTCCGATTTTTTGTGCTGAAAGCGGTACATTTTTTTGCATGGAAATATGTAGTTTTTTATTGTATGCTGTAATTTTTAGGAATAACTCACTGAAATCTGTCCGAACAAGAGTCTATTAAACATCCCGGGTATGATAAAATTTGAAACATGAAATCATAAATTATAATTTAATAAATAATCATAAAAAATAATAATATAATAATAAATTTAATTCAATAATATAATCAAACCAAAAACACTGAAACTTGAAATACAGAGGCAAATTTGCACATCGCTGAGCAAAGTCGCAAAATCGTTTTCAGTGTCTGATGACGAATTTCCCCACGAATCATTATCACTCAATTCTGCAAGTGGTTCTGATTTACTATCGCTGCTCTAAAACCGCTTTTGACCGCTTTTTGGACGCCATGGACTTTTCTCACTTTCCAGGTAGAAAGAACATTCAAAATGCAGGCAGGGCGCCGGACAAAGCAGTAGGGACAAAATATATGTGAAATGCATTGAAACAGCAATGACAGCAAAAATGACATTTTTTAAAAATTTCAAATTTCCCGCCCGTACATCCCGACGTCACAGGGACCGGAACACAGAAGCCGGATGCCGGCATCGGCCGGAGGAGATGGCCGTGGACGCTGCAGGGGACACATCGTGGGAGCGAAGGACAAGGTAAGTGCTACAGGGACCCCCAGAGCAGCGCCGCATGGTAAGCCCGAGTGTAGCTTGGGGTTACCGCTTTTGGTATAGAAATTTTACCCCGAGCTACACTCGGGAATACCGCTAAGGAGGTGGTTAAGAATCTATTTGATTTTCGGAAATTCAGATGTATACGAATCTCCTAATGGACATAGTACCGGATATCAGCGAATCAAAAAAAATGTTAAAACAAAAACTAATGCATTTGTTTCATTCGGATGACGTAACATGATGCTGTAGTAGTTTGGGCCCATGGGGAAATGAATAAAATGTTTTAATTTGTTTGATAACTCAGATTTGGATAATGAATGGATATGAATTTCATTCCATTTGTTAATTCGGATGCAGCTGACGCCAGTCAATATTGTCCAATCATATCATGCCATTTCGCTTGGTGAGTTGAACCAGCGTCCAAAAATAGTGGATCCTTCCGATTTGAATCCATCTGATTCGACAATATATAGAATATATAGCAATCTTCCAGAAAAACAGCAACATTTTTCAAATCCAATTTTTGAATTTAAATAATTGATAACTGATATTGAAATTGATCATTTGAATTCGAGTAAATTTGTGATTTAAATTGAATTTGTAAATTGTCACAGTCAGTCAGTTCAGTTCCACAGTCGAATGCAATTCTTAAGTTTGAAAACTTCGGGGGCCACCAAATTTTGAATGATTTTTTCTGTTGCGTCCAAAAACATGGAATCCTTCCGATTAGTTTTGATATATGATTAATGAATCCACCCAAAATGTTGAAACTGAAAACTGATATATAGCAATCTTTCAAAAAACTGCACAATTTTTTTTTAATCCACCCAGACCAACAACTATACAAAACGAATGGCAGAGATACGAAACAAATTCCGAAAAGGAATCGGTTCAACAAAACGAATGTGATGAAACTAAATTCTTCAATGAATGAATGCATCCGAAACAGAACGAAAACTTCCGGTGTGCACATGTCTAGCAATGATTGCCGTTGTCACGTCGGCATTGTGAGTTCCTCAGAACAGAATCTCAAAGATGGTGTAAAAAAGGTAAATGGTTGCACGTGCAACACATACAGTACACTATAGAAAAATGAGGAGTTATTCCATTGCATGAAGGGTTATAAGGGTCATCCTCAACTCTAGGTACACACTAAAATTTTATAAACTCGATTTTAAAGTTTAAATTCTTTTTTTTCTGCTATATAGAATGATTGCCTTTACAGGTGAAACTAGAATTTCCAGCTTCTCAAAGTTATTGATTAACCTCTGGATTAATGTTTTCTGCAATTTTGCAGCAATTTTTCAGAGGTGACATTGAATGTCTGCAGAAGCATCAAATCTGTTTTCCCTTGAACTTCTTTTTTCCTTACTGTACTGCCTGTATCATCCCAAATTAGGAGAACATTTAGATTAACTGAATGTGTCAGCTGCATTCATATTTACTCTCTAACCCAGCCTTTCTCTACCATGGTTCCAAGGCTCAAAGGGGCTAGGGATTTCCTGAACTATGATCAGCCTCTCATTTAATGGTGCCTGCATAGTTCTGGAGCCGACACCACATGGCAGAGCCAGCTGCCTGACACCAATGATACTTTTAGCTGTCTGTAGGGGTTTCATTCTGACCACCCTTGTAAGGGAGGCATTTTTCCCACTGAATTCCAATGAATTGGTTTCAGCAGGGGTTCCTCAAGATCTGCAAATTATTTCAAGGGTTGAAAAGGATGATCAAGTCTGTTTTGACCTTTTGGACAGCACTGAAGTCATGAAACCAAATTACTGGCTAAGCACAAAAAAGTGTCAGCGTATCAAACATTTTGTTGGTTACCTTGGTAATCAGGCTACACCAAACAGGAAACTCACACATTTTGTTTCTTTATCGAAACCTATGAAAGTTGCCCGTTTCATGGTCAATGCAAGGTTTGCATTCACAATATACTATGGTGTCCGTATATGACACAGAGAATAGCTGCGATTCAGAGGATTGCAGCTATTCTCTGGTCATTCACAGTTTATGACACTCAGGAGATCAGCGGAGAACATGTTCAGCCCTTCACTGGAGATCTGTGTTCTCCCTCTAGATTCTCCAACCCAGAGCTGGAGAATCGGAGGAACCGCAAACAAAGGTGTCCATTTATGAACCAGCGGTAATAGATCGCTGCTCAATTCTCTGGCATTCTCGGAGAACACAGTTCTCCTGTGAATGCAGTTTATGAAGCAGTTCTCCGAACGAAGGGAGAATGGTCTCCAAACGCTGGAGAACGGTCTACAAACTCTGGAAAACGGCTGATTTTAATCTCGCGAGATTACAGTAAAAGATCGGTTTACTAAGCAGAGGTAAATTATCTCTGCTTAGTTTGCGGTCCCTCTGATTCTCCAGCTCTAGGCTGGAGAATCTGGAGGGAGAACACAGATCTCCAGCGAAGGGCTGACATGATCTCCTGAGTGTCATAAACTGTGAATGACCAGAGAATAGCTGAGACCGTTGAATCGCAGCTATTCTCTGTGTCATAAACGGACACCTAAACAGCAGTAATTTACCTCTGCTTAGTAAACTGATCTTTTACTGTAATCTCGTGAGATTATAGTAAAATCATCTGTTTTCCAGCGTTTGTAGACCGTTCTCCCTTCGTTCGGAGAACTGATCTACACCACTTCATAAAAGGCATTCACAGGAGAACTGTGTTCTCTGAGAATGCCGGAGAACTGAGCAGTGATCATTTACCGCTGGTTCATAAACGGACACCTAAATCCATAATATGATGACTCATAGAGAACACTGTCCACCAATCACATCATGACTTTTGCACCAGTTCATGTCAAAATCTAATGATTTTACTGAAGATCCAACATTTTGGAAGCAGCCCCAGAGTTACCTTCTAACATGTGTCAAGGTACCCAAAAGGGTACACATACTCCAGTTTGAGAACCATTGAATTAAATTAACAAATAACTCTGGTCCTCCTTTAACAGCATGAAGTCAGCATTCTCTATTTGTCCTGGTGTCCACTGTCATTGAGACAAAGGGAAAATCTAAAATGTTGGGGTTGTCCCCACAGCAAGAGGTGGGTGTAAATCTTTCAATGGGGTCAAAAGTTCTCGGGACAACATTCTAAGATGGGAATATTCTTACTTTTGTTAATTTTTTCTTACTTTTTGTGATATTCCCAAGATAGAGAGAGGAGGGTATTCTACCCACTGGAAAACATGTGACAAATAATTACCTGTTAGAGATTTTAGCCCTTTCCTACTATTCAAAGCCATAAAGTGCAGACTATACGCACACTTTAAACTAACAAGGTGGCAAATGATGTTCAGAACTGACATATACCAAAGATTATTATATTTGTAGGAAATAGTTACAAATATTCAGTATATAATAGCATACAGTATAGAAAAACAGACTTACATGCTACGGCTATTGTAACGGGATCACTGTTCTCTGTACTGACAGGGTTACTAGCCTGGCATCTATAATCTCCTGAGTCTGAGCGATTAATCCTGGAGAAGGAGACAGTCCTGTTATCTTGAGATAGAGTGGCCCCAGAAGGGAGAGGGGCTCCTGAGGGGAACCTGCTCCATAATATTCTCTCTGCATTAGTAGAGGTACAGGTGAGGGTGACTGAAACATTTTCTTTGGGAAGCAAGGAAGAAGCTGTGATATTAGGTTTGCCAACCATGTCTGTAGATGGAGGAAGATATGGACAATTAACAGAGTTCACATAGGTCACACACTGGTCATAATTTAAAATAAACAGGTTTTCATAAACATGTTTCCAATACCAATCCATAAATATGCTATTCCACATTACATGGTTTGGATTATCTTTCAAAGCAAACCTCTGCTTTGCCCATGCATGGCTAAAAAAAACATGTGTTCTCAAAAGTCCACATCTTGCTTAACTTGCTTAATTATCCTTCTTTTGTGCCCCCATCGTTTCATTCAGCCACCAGGAGCTGAAAATAATACAAGGTTCTTTCAGGAAGGGGTACATGTGACCACTCTTCTTCCCTTAATGTGATAGCGCCAATGTTGGTGATAGGTCCAGCACTGTCACATGGGGTTGCGTACAGGCTGTCCTTTGTAAGCTCTGACAAGAGCAAATTAGTTCTTGGAATCCTGTCCTAACAACTCAAAGCTGAGGTGGCAGAAGATTGAAATAAAGACAATGTAAACCAAAAAATGAAAATTTTATACACTGCAGCTTACATCTCTTTATGTGGTGGCTGAATAATTTTTTTCAGGCTTTTTCATTTTATTTTCAGCAGCTAATCCTGTGAATAACACCCTTTCCGTTCCTTCATGTCTAAACTTTTTACATAAGTACATAGGTAAAAAAAAATAATACACAAGCAGAAGTTAAATTTGGTGAGAATCAAATGTTAAAATGAGATACAAAGATAAAAAGCAGATGCAGTGGAAAGAAAAGTTGATACGTGCCTTAAACCTCCTACATACATCTCTGCTTTTCTTTCTTTCTTTTTTTAAATTTTTTTTTCTACAAAAAAAAAAAAAGAAACCGAGAAAAGAAAAAAAAAAGCAAAAAAAAAACAAATAAAACCACTCCACAAATATCCACACTCACAAAAACACATGCACCTCATAGAGCATCTCCTTTAATCACCATTTTATAAAATTTATCTTGAAATATCAACCTGTTATCTATTCTATAAAAGATCTCAAAATAAACTCATAAACTCAACCCAAGGGGACCAAACTGACAGATACTTATGATAACATTCATGTATAGATGCTGTCAGTTCTTCGAATCTCTTTATTCTATTTATTTCATCTATCCACTCCTTAATAGCAGGGAGAACTTGAGTATTCCAATATCTTGGTATTACTGTACGTGCCGCAGAAAATAGAAAACACGACAGTCCTCTTTTTGATGCTCTCTCAGAATCTGGAAATATAGTTAATTATGCCATTTCTGGGTCATCTGATAAGAAGTGCCATTAATATGTGAGCAAATCCGGAATAATAATTCCCAGAATGGTTTGATCCTAGAACAGGACCACCATATATTTGTGATTGTGCCTACATCCTCCTCACAACGCCAACATTTTTCTGGATAGGTCTTATGTATTCCCACTGTATATCTGTACCACCTTGTTAGCATTTTATCATTTTTCTCTTGAATGGAAGTTGAAATACTAGATTTGAATGTTAGCCTAAAACATACGTCTTTGCTAACTGATTTGATAGGGGTTATTTACTAAAACTGGAGAGTGCAAAATCTGGTGCAGATGTGCATAGAAATCAAACAACTTCCAGGTTTTATTGCCAAAGCTTAATTGAGCAAGTTGAAGTTAGAGGCTAATTGACTACAATGCACAGCTGCACTAGATTCTGAGTGCTCCAATTTTAGTAAATCTACCCCCATGCAAGAGGAGAAATGTCAGGCTGCAAGTTCCATTGGAACACTTTGTCTGGGCTGTTGGAACTATCATTAATGCCCTTGCATATGATATCTATGTGCCCATCAGGACTTTTATCTGTGGGAACTTGGTGGAATTCAGTTCCACCACCTCTGACTCGTGCCCTCTGCTCCCTGCTCATCACTATAATTTGTAAACACAGAAGTTTGGCAATAACGCATGGGGGATGCATAGATTCCACCTCTTATAATGGATCATTTGTTTTCACTTCAATTTTCCATTAAGGAGTCACTCAGGCAGCTTAACAAAAAAAAATAAAGGCGCTAATAGTGTAAAACCATATGACCAATTCATCCTCCATCCTACATTCATCCTCCAGGTAAAAATCTACTCACAAACATCCAAATATCATTGCCCTTCAAAACCACAAATATGGACCGTCAGGTAGAACCCCACTCCTCAGCTGAGTGATCGGCGTCTCACCCGGTCTGTACCTCTATAACTTTCACTGCGTCACTTCCAAGGGGCCCTGATGTCACTACCAGTTGCCGTTCAGTCAAATTCTGCCTGTTGGTCCTGTGCCTGATACCCAGCCTGAGGGTCATGTGCCTGCTTCACAGCCTGATGGTCCTCTGCCTGCTGCCCAGCCTGATTGTGCCGTGTTTGCTGCCCAACATGCCTCTAATGATCCGGTGCATGATGTCCAGCCTACTTCTGATGGTCTGCTTCTGATAACCAGCCTGCCTCGGATGGTCCGCTGCCTGATGACCAACCGGCCTCAGATGGCCCGTTGCCTGATGACCAGCCTGCCTCTGATGGTCCGCTGCCATGTGAATTTATATTGTTTTTTTATTCACTTTAATAAATCACATTATTTATACCATACTGGTGTTCTCTATGCAAGTCCACACACTTCTGGTCATGCCTGTTTCACAAGATACCAACACTCGGTATCCTTAACAAAGACCATATATATTGAGGTTTCAAACTTGGAAATCCTAGTCATACTGTATATATTACCAAACTAAGCAGGAATAAAGCAGAACTGTGAGAAGAATAAAATAATACACTGTTTACTATAGAGAGTAGGTCTATACCAAATGTAAAACATGTTAGCTTTAATGGTAACAGAATCACCAAAGGTGCAACAAGGGCACCTTAACAATGGATAAGTCTAAACCCCTGGAGCTACACTGATTCTAGTGCACTGAGGTGGCCTTGCTAGGTCCAGGGGCAGACTGACCATGAGATGCCCCTGGTACCTTTTTTATAGGCTTTTTTGAGTTTGAGCAAGGACACAGGGGCCCCATGATCCCCTATTGCCCGGGGGCCCCATGAGTCAGTCCGCCCCTGGCTAGGTCCAAATCTGCCCAAACATCCCCAAATAAAGTGTAGATGATAGCAATTGTGCAAATTGAGGTGGATAAGAGGGGCAGTCTCTAGTTAGTTACTTCTATCCTTGGGACCCTTAATGGTGGTGCACTGCTGGTGAAGGTTGAGTGTCTTAGCCTGCATTCAGTTTCCAAAAAGAGATCCCACTTCTTGCAGGTGTGATTGGTAGAGCTGGTTCAAAGACGACGATGAATGGTAACAAAAGGCGGGAAAGGTTCCAAATTAAAGTCAGTTCTGGGATTTTGGGACAATTACAGTATCAGTAGATATTATGATGACAGCCTGTGGTGGGTTTTAGTTGTGGAGCAGTAACCCAGGGAATGAAAGGATAAGGCTATGCTAGAGAATTAGAAGACTCAGTTCCTCCTGTACAGTGCGTGTAATGGGTGAAGAATGCTCACACCAGTCCTGCGTTTCGGCCTTGGATGCCAGTGGTGGAAGGGCCCCTCAAGGATCGATCCACTGACTTGAGCTCCGCACAGGAAGGCTAGTGATCCAGCTGATGACCAGTCAACATGTTTGCTTTCCCCGGTACAAGCTGGTATATATGGGCAATAGATGTAGCTATCATCTCTCTTTCTCTCTTGGTAAAGCTGCTAACCAGGCCACACTTGTGGCAGAGTTCCTGCTGTGCTCAACACAGTAGTCCAGATGTCTGTACTCTTCCCTGTCCTAGGGCCAACTGTCTCGAACCTTCCCTGGCAGTCCACCATGAGCCTCTCCACTCCTCCCTTGATCACATGGCTCCCTGGCAACTGTAGTTTCCTTTCAGCCCTGGAGTAACGCCGCCATACACTGAAACTACATTTCCCACAATACTTTCCATCAGCATCTCATCCCCTATAGTCTGATGCTGCCCAATCAATGAAGGGCACATAACCATGCCTGGGCTTGTTCTTACAGTGGTAGTCTTTAAGGTTTGTTTTCGCTTTTGTCAGCACCTGCCCACACATACAGTATATATTTTCTTTGTTTTTACAAGTAGGAACATAAAATACACCTAATGCCATGGGTGCATAAAAGTTTAATAAAAGAGTAAAGATTTTCTATATGCAGTAAAATAAAAATAAAAAACATCAGGCCATGATGTATAAGTCCTAAAAATTCTAATAAAATTGCTCCAAAACCATTACAGCTTATCTTTAAAGTGACAGAGTCATTAAAAATTAAAATGGCAATAAATATATTACTTGCAAAGAAAACAGCAAAGTTCTATTCACACCTGTGCGACTCCAAAGTCACACAATTTCATTGAGTAATTTTGGAGTGCAACTTTGATCTGACTTTACACTCTCTGAACCATCAAATCAGTGCAGGCAAATTTTTTTTAAATCACTGTGACTTTAAGTTGCACCGATCTGAGTGGGTGCCATTGAACAGAATGGGCTGCGACTTGTCGTGTCCAAAACGCAACAAATATGAATGGGGCCTAAAAAGGTACCTCTTCTGCTGCTCATACCTCTGAGCACTGCTGTGATAAAGGGGAATGGCTGATTCATAGTCGTTCATCTTTTCACTGACTTCTACATTACCACAGGACACTGTAGTTCTGTAGGGGCTGATGGGAGTAATCACGGAGTGAAGCAAGGGACCCAGTAAATAAACAATCCCATAAGTTTCTGTTTGTAAAGAGACTTCAGGTGGCAGTTTCTGTTTATCACAGGAGTTTTTTGTTGGTATGGGTGACGATAGAGGTATTTACTATGTTCATTACGGGGAAAGTGTACTATTACGTAGACAGGTTCCTTTAAACAGTAAAGTAGCAAATCAGACCAAAAAAACAATCTCTGAACCTGACTATCTACAGTATAAATGCAAAATCATAAAAAATAAGTGTTATGTCTTATGTGGCAAGGTGAAAAAAAACTCCCTTTACATTGAACGTCAGTGGTGTCTCTTACGTTGAACGTCAGTGGTGTCTCTTACGTTGAACGTCAGTGGTGTCTCTTACGTTGAACGTCAGTGGTGTCTCTTACGTTGAACGTCAGTGGTGTCTCTTACGTTGAACGTCAGTGGTGTCTCTTACGTTGAACGTCAGTGGTGTCTCTTACGTTGAACGTCAGTGGTGTCTCTTACGTTGAACGTCAGTGGTGTCTCTTACGTTGAACGTCAGTGGTGTCTCTTACGTTGAACGTCAGTGGTGTCTCTTACGTTGAACGTCAGTGGTGTCTCTTACGTTGAACGTCAGTGGTGTCTCTTACGTTGAACGTCAGTGGTGTCTCTTACGTTGAACGTCAGTGGTGTCTCTTACGTTGAACGTTAGTGGTGTCTCTTACGTTGAACGTCAGTGGTGTCTCTTACGTTGAACGTCAGTGGTGTCTCTTACGTTGAACGTCAGTGGTGTCTCTTACGTTGAACGTCAGTGGTGTCTCTTACGTTGAACGTCAGTGGTGTCTCTTACGTTGAACGTCAGTGGTGTCTCTTACGTTGAACGTCAGTGGTGTCTCTTACGTTGAACGTCAGTGGTGTCTCTTACGTTGAACGTCAGTGGTGTCTCTTACGTTGAACGTCAGTGGTGTCTCTTACGTTGAACGTCAGTGGTGTCTCTTACATAGGACGTCAGTGGTGTCTCTTACATAGAACGTCAGTGGTGTCTCTTACATTGAACGTCAGTGGTGTCTCTTACATTGAACGTCAGTGGTGTCTCTTACATTGAACGTCAGTGGTGTCTCTTACATTGAACGTCAGTGGTGTCTCTTACATAGAACGTCAGTGGTGTCTCTTACGTTGAACGTCAGTGGTGTCTCTTACGTTGAACGTCAGTGGTGTCTCTTACATAGAACCTCAGTGGTGTCTCTTACATAGAACGTCAGTGGTGTCTCTTACATAGAACCTCAGTGGTGTCTCTTACATAGAACCTCAGTGGTGTCTCTTTCATTGAACCTCAGTGGTGTCTCTTACATAGAACGTCAGTGGTGTCTCTTACATTGAACGTCAGTGGTGTCTCTTACATTGAACGTCAGTGGTGTCTCTTACATTGAACGTCAGTGGTGTCTCTTACATTGAACGTCAGTGGTGTCTCTTACATAGAACGTCAGTGGTGTCTCTTACATAGAACGTCAGTGGTGTCTCTTACATTGAACGTCAGTGGTGTCTCTTACATTGAACGTCAGTGGTGTCTCTTACATTGAACGTCAGTGGTGTCTCTTACATTGAACGTCAGTGGTGTCTCTTACATTGAACGTCAGTGGTGTCTCTTACATTGAACGTCAGTGGTGTCTCTTAAGCCTATGATAATGCCACAAAAATGAGTAACAAGAATACATTTGAGGTCCTTTCTGGAAATTTAAACTTAGGTAGTATTTTTTAGTATGAATTCCATTACTGAGGAGTTTACACAGAAAATTTCCCTTGGATTAAATACTTTGTATATACAGTAGATCAGGGGCGGACTGACCATATGGAAACTCGGGCACTGCCCGAGGGCCCGGGGTCAGTAGGGGGCCCCATTAGATGCCCCTGGTACCTTTTTCATAGGCTTTTTTGAGTTTGGGCAAGGACACAGGGGCCCCATGGTCCCCTATTGCCCAGGGGCCCCATGAGTTGTCAGTCCGCCCCTGCAGTAGATTATGGCAAAGTCTTGGTGGTCTCAAAGATCTATATACTTGTATTCCTTCCCTGTAATGAGTATTCATTGCTCTTTAGACAGATTTAATGATGCAGCCTCTGCCTCAAGCTCCAAATAATTTTATGATATTCACTGCTCAAAAAAAATTAAAAGAACACATTGAAAATACATCAGATCTCAATGGGGAAGAATCTCCTGCTGGATATCTATACTGATATGGACTGGGGAATGTGTTAGGAAAGTAAGGATGCCGCATCGTTTGATGGAAATGACAATTATATCAGTCTACAGAGGACTGAATTCAAAGACACCCCGAAAATCAAAGTGAAAAAATTATGCAGAAGGCTAATCTATTTTACTGAAATTTCATTGCTGTAACTCAGAATGGTCCTCAGTAGTTTGTATGGCCCCCACATACTTGTATACATGCCTGACAACATCGGGGGAGGCTCCTAATGAGACCACGGCTGGTGTCCTGGGACATTTCCTCCCAGATCTGGACCAGGACATCACTGAGCTCCTGGACAGTCTGAGGTGCAACCTGGTGGCGTCGGATGGACCGAAACATGATATCCCAGAGGTGTTCTATTGGATTTAGGTCAGGCTAGCATGGGGGCCATTCAATGGTATCAATTCCTTCATCCTCTAGGAACTGCCTGCATACTCTCACCACATGAGGCCGGGCATTGTCGTGCACCAGGAGGAACCCAGGATCCACTGCGCCATCGTAAGATCTGACAATGGGTCCAATGATGTCATCCCGATACCTAATGGAAGTCAGGGTGCCATTGTCTAGCCTGTAGAGGTCTGTGCGTCCCTCCATGGATATGCCTCCCGAGACCATCACTGACCCACCACCACACAGCACAGCCATCCACAGCAGTGTGATTATAGTGAAGCACACTGACACCGCCCCCTAGTAAACACCCCCTGTACACAGTTCACCCTTTGATTGCCTCTCATGTTAACCCCTTCCTGCCCAGTGCCATTAGTAGTGTCAGTGCTTTTGTTTTTAGCACTGATCACTATATTGGTGTCACTGGGGATGTCAGTGACACCAAGTCAGTTCCCCCCAGTGTCAGAATGTCCGCAGCAGTCCTGCTATATGTAGCTGATCGCCACCATTACTAGTAAAATGTAAAAAAAAAAAAAAAAAGCCCAGTATATATACCGCCATTTGTAAACACTATAACTTTCACATAAACCAATTAATTTACACGTAAAATACATTTTGGCCTAAATTTATGACAAAATTTGATTTTAAACATTTTTTTACTGGACATGTTTAGTAGTAAAATGTCAAAAATATAGTTTTTTCTCAAAATTGTCTGCTTTTTTTTCATAGCGCAAAAAATAAAAACTGCACAGGTGCTCAAATACCACCAAAAGAAAGTTCTATTTGTGGGGATAAAAAGGACATAAATTTCATTTGGGTGCAGTGTTGCATTACCATGCAATTGTCGGTTAAAATAACGCAGAGCCATAATGCAAAAAAATAGCCTGGTCAGGAAGGGGGGTAAATCCTCAGGAGGGCTAGTGGTTAATTTATCTTCATAGATTTCTTGAGGGAGATTGTTGATAAATATTTCTGTCCTTAGTGGAGGAGCTTCTCCAACCCAGTCTGCAGGAGGGCCACCATATTTCCTCTTATTATTAACCTGTACAAGATTAATATTACACCTTTCCATCCACTCAAGAAGGGAAGATTTATTGTTTTTATCCAGAGAATTAATCCCAGCCTCGCTCTCAGCGTTCATCACGTTATTATCCATCATCACAGAATGGTCCGCTCTCTCCATGTGATCAGACACTGAACTGAGCTCCCCTCCAAGCTCCGACCAGGAGAAGCAGACAAATCCCCAGTCTCCTCAATAGACTCTGCTGTGGACTAGCATACCGAGGTACAAGACTGTCTTCCTTTGGTGATTGAGGCACACAACTCAGCAATACCTTGTAGTGATACCTCCTCCATGGGCCATAATCAGTGGGTAGAAGGCTAGCCCCTAGTCCCCTCCAAAAGCCCTTTTCCTGGTTGGGTCTGTCACAACGGCATATACAGGTTCCAAGAAAACGTTGTCTTTACAGGACTGAGATTGAGCTCTGCAGTCACTTTTGCAGTAGTTTTCTTGTTCCAGATCACAATCCTGCGCTATGTTCTTTTCTCTCTTTTGGTCGGCTGACCATGTCAGATGATGCTTATCAGACTACGTTTTCCTGGAAACTGTATATGCCGTCATAACCTTTGACACTGTACCTTGTGACATAGCAAATAAATTGGCAACTTCAGTTGCAGAGGCACCAGCTAAGCGGCACCAACAATTTACCTTCTTTGAAGCTCAGTAAGCTCTGACATGACTCCGTATTACTTGCAGTGCACGCAGTGGATTATGAAAGTGAGGCTTTCCACCTGTTAGCTATGTGTCTCATCACACAGCGGAAGCAATATAATGTTACATCACTTCTGTTCTCAACGTAAAACATGTCACTTTCACACCTGCAAATCATGTAGTGTTTCCATTTATCTTCCAGTTATCTAACGCTTGTATATATGTACAGTGGGGATCGAAAGTTTGGGCACCCCAGCTAAAAATTTGTATTAATGTGCATAAAGAAGCCAAGGAAAGATGGAAAAATCTCCAAAAGGCATCAAATTACAGATTAGACATTCTTATAATATGTCAACAAAAGTTAGATTTTATTTCCATCATTTACACTTTCAAAATAACAGAAAACAAAAAAATGGCGTCTGCAAAAGTTTGGGCACCCTGCAGAGTTAATATCTTGTACTGTATATATCATGTTTCACATGACTGTCATATGCCTTTCAGTGTTCTCTGTATTTTTTCTCTGCTCCTCCCTTTCCTTTGGTTTAATTCATGCTGTATAGATAGCCCACCCCTTTCCCAGTAATGCATTTCAGCTTCTAGCCTCATGTCATGAAGCAGATCACATTATGACCTTTTGACCTATCCGATGTTCATTGTTGTAAGATTCTCTCAGTTTATGGAATAAACATCACAAGATCGACAAGGTGTCATCTGATCGAGTCACTGCCTGTGTTATTCAACTAAGATTGGAGTTATCGCTATCTCATCACAACTGTAAGTTACAGAGATCACACCTTCAATGCTTAGATTGGAGAGACAGAAAATATATATATATATATATATATATATATATATATATATATAATTTTCATATATAACATATAAACATTCTGCAGTATTCCAAACGAGCTGTTTATAGCAAGATAAATAAATCTCCACTGACAACATATTTACTGATCATGGCATGATAACAAGTGCTTGCTGTAGCTCTACTTGAATCCAGTTTAAATCTATAGACTATGAAGAACAGCTGGTAAGCACTGTACAAGTATCCAACTGCACCAATATGTAAGTCCAATGGAGAAAGGCAGCAATAGAAACTTGACAAGGGGATCTAAACCCATCCCAACACTATCCAAGGCTAAGACAAAAAGGTTTTCCTAAAGATAGCCTTTCAATGCTCATTTTTTCTAGGGGGTGATGGATAAGGAGAATTCCTTATTCCTATGCTGTCTCCTCTGCTATCCCATGCTCCCTGAAAGTGGGCTGGTCCCTTGATATTCTTATGTACAAGGGTTCTTTAAAAAGTTTATGCACTTTTTTAACTCTATTAAGAATTTCAAAAACAGTGACAACTCTGCAAAATCAGCCAGCTTGCCAGACAGACTAGTCCAGGGGTCTGCAACCTTTAAGACATAAAGAGCCACTTGGACCCGTTTCCGAGAGGGAAAAAAAGACTGGGAGCCGCAAAACCATTGCAACATTTAAAACAAATCCGACACTGCATATATTGCGAAAAGCGCTCTGGTCATGAAGGGGGTTTAAGGGCCCAGTAAGCAAAGGGTTAATCAGGGCCACAGTGTATCGTCATAATCACAATCATAGCCTTAGGTCAGTGGTGGGCAACCTTTTTTTCAACTGAGCCAAATCTCGCCAAAACCACGATTGAAATTTATTTTGAGAGCCACATTTTTAAAACTGAAAATACATCCCCCATATAGTAATTCATCCCCCATATAGTAATTCATCCCCCATAGTAATTCATCCCCCATATAGTAATTCATCCCCCCTATAGTAATTCATCCCCCCTATAGTAATTCATCCCCCATATAGTAATTCATCCCCCCTATAGTAATTCATCCCCCCTATAGTAATTCATCCCCCCTATAGTAATTCATCCCCCCTATAGTAATTCATCCCCCATATAGTAATTCATCCCCCATATAGTAATTCATCCCCCATAGTAATTCATCCTCCATATAGTAATTCATCCCCCATAGTAATTCATCCCCCATATAGTAATTCATCCCCCCTATAGTAATTCATCCCCCCTATAGTAATTCATCCCCCATATTAATTCATCCCCCATATTAAGTCCCCAAGTCCCCCCTGTGTCAATTCACTTACCTTTGCTCCGCGCGTTCCTCTCGCCGTGTTCCCGCGCCGTTCCGGTGTAGCATGAAAATCTGTCTCCTATGAGGATCTGTCCCCCTCGACGTATCTGCGCATGTGCCAGTTTCAAGCATTAGCAGCCGATCGGCGATCTCCGACACATGCGCAGATACGTCGAGGGGGACAGATCCTCATAGGAGACAGATTTTCATGCTACACCTGTCTTCAGGGCGGACTGTGAGAGGAGCCTAGCGGGAGCCTAGCTCCGCGGGCCGGATTAAAAGGTCCGCCGGGCCGTAGTTTGCCCATTGCTGCCCTATTGCCTGTCACCTGGTGGGCAGTGTGCTCCGGAGCCGCAGCCAAGGTGAAAAAGAGCCGCATGCGGCTCTGGAGCTGCGGGTTGCCGACACCCGGACTAGTCACATGATACTCTCAGACACAACCAATTACTTCTCCTCCCGCCCTCACTGTTTCCAACGAAAATATAAAAGTGTGGAAACTTTTTGAAGACCCCTGGTACAATACAGGACCACTGGTCATAGATGATGTTGAATAGCTGTGACCAATTGAGCAATGAAAAGAAGCAGCTTCAGGGGACTGGTATTTTGAAGAGGAGGAAGCCTGCAGTGGTGGGGAATAAGGAAAATGTATCACTTTATTCAACAAGCTGTAGACAAAACCAGTTTAACCCCCTTGTAGTACAGAGGTGAGCTTAATGTGAGAGTGACTTTCTCCAGCCCAGAATCCTGCTTTAAGATGGTCTATGAAATAAAGAGGCCAGAACATCACTAGTCCAGATGTCAAAATTAATATGATATATTTTTGTAATAAAATAGGCAGCATGGAAGTAGTTTCATTATTGGTGTAAAACATTATCAACTTGTTGATAAAACTTTTTGACAATGGTGCCTTTATGCACCTTCTGTGGTATTAATTAAAGAAGTAATCAGAAGTGTTTAAGTGATCTAAGCTATTTGATAAATGGATAGTGTCTGTTAGCAAATATATATAAACAGGTCATCTTGGACCCCAAAGCAAATTCAACGCCAACAGCAAAAAAAGTAAGTGCCGAGAGAAGGATAGCCAAGTCCCATGAACTGTCAAAATCATGTGACAGCCTCTCCTCAAAAAAAGGAGTTCTTTTTGTCAGCATTTAGTAGAGAGAACGTGTGGGTGTGGCCAGGGGCGGACTAACCATTTGTAAACTCGGACTCTGTCCGAGGGCCCGGGGTCAGTAGGGGGCCCCATGAGATGCCCCTGGTACCTTTTTCATAGGCTTTTTTGAGTTTGGGCAAGGACAGAGGAGCCCCATGATCCCCTATTGCCAGGGGGCCCCATGAGTTGTCAGTCCGCCTCTGGGTGTGGCCTATTACGCCAGTGCATGTGGGGTAACTTTGTTTGGGTGTGCGCTCTACAATGCCTGTGACCAGGTTGGACCACTTTCACGATCAAGCGATACTATGTTGGCACCCCAATTTAGAGATGTGCTATCCACTGTCTGCAGCTAGGTGACCTACAGAGTCCCTCTGTGAATGTACTATCCCGTGTCACTGCACACCTTGATGATAAGTGTTTGCAATTAACCGGGACACCGCTGAGCCCATGGCCAATCCACTAGTCCAGTGTGCCTCAGCCAGCTCACTCCCAGTGAGGGAATGGGTCCTACCAAACACCTATGCGGACCTCATGCCTGCTCTCAGTAAAATCTTTACACTCTCCTGTACCATGTGGCTAGGCCATGGATCTCCATAATGCGGATTCAGTCCTAAACACTGGGAAATGACCACTGGGGAGGGAGTCAGCGCACCGACCCCCTCGCTACTAGAGAACCCTCCACTTAATGCCAGGTACTACGCCTCTGACTGGCTACTGTACTTCACACTAGTTACTGGTTACTCATAGAAACTGCTTTACTCCTTTGACTTGTCTTGTTGAGTTAACCTTTAGTAGCGGCCTTTCTTCATACCCCATATGTGCTGATAGGTCCTGTTCTTTCATACGCCAGAAACCATCATGCACCCCCAGGGGCAGACTGACCATTTGGAAACTCGGGCACTGCCCGAGGGCCCGGGGTCAGTGGGGGGCCCCATGAGATGCGCCTGGTACCTTTTTCATAGGCTTTTTTGAGTTTGGGCAAGAGCACAGGGGCCCCATGATCCCCTATTGCATGGGGGCTCCATGAGTTGTCAGTCCACCCCTGTGCACCCCTTTAGGGTAACTTCAGACTCGCCTTAAACAGGAAACAGCTTTACTGAAGATTCTGCAACAAAGTTCAACAGCACACATAAAACAATACAAATAAGCCATAAAAAACTAATGCAGGTTTCCAGGTTCATACCTTCCAGCAAAGCAAAGTCTATTCAGCAAAATTCCAGTGATTATAGATTTCTGATCCAGACAGAATCCCGTCAGGGGGCCATGTGCTCCAGCAAGACTTACATATTGCAATAGAGCTTCCTCTGATATCCCATGTGAACAAGCATGAGGGCTCTGAGCCCTCTGTATTCATGTGCTGTACAACAGGGGGTAGGACTCTGAAAGCCCAGGAAAAGAGCCTTAACACAGTTAACCCCTTCCCACCCTGGGCAGCCTGTAACTGTCTGTATAATTACACAGTGCAATGAATACAACAGCAGAAATACATACAATGACACCCCACAAGCCCCTGCATACAAACTCATCACACACTCTACAGTGCAGGCTGCATTTTATGAATGGGCTGAGGGGTTTAACACTGAGTTGCCCAGCAGAGAGCAGATAGCAAATTCTATTCATCACTTCAAATCAGGTCCCTGCTGTCTTTTACATTTGACTTTCTTTGATATAATATCTTCTATGTGGATAATATCCTAAAATCATACTTATTTTCTTCTGCAATTGTAAAAAAAAATACTTCTACACTATAAAGTTTTTTCTTTTTTCATTTCTATGAGTCATTGTTGTCTGTTGAACTGAGGAGGTCAGTGACCATCTGAGGGCCTTTCTAAAGTTCACAGTGCTCTACAGTGAATTCTAAAATAGTTATTTATTAATTGCAACAGCTACAGCATTCCTTCTACTGCACCAAAATTAACATACAGAAAAAACTAACACTTCCAGGATATTATAGGGCAGTGGTCTCCAAACTGCGGTCCTTTGCTTGCCTTTATCTGGGCCTTAAGGCACCTTTCCTCCCACTGATATAGACACTATTCCTCCCAACAATGGGGCATAATTCCTGCTACTGACAGCAATAGGGCCCACTGACACCAACAATGGGGACCTATTTCTCCCACTGACACCAACAACAGGGCACTATACTCCCCACTGACACCAATGATGAGGCACTCAAACTGACACCAACGATAGGGCACTATTCCTTCCACTGACACCAGTAATGGGGAACTATTCCTCCCCCTAATATCAAAGATACATTTTTTACTCCCACTGACACCAGGACAATTTCCACTCCCAATGGCCACAGACCGGCCCCCCTAAAGTCTGAAGGACAGTACACTGGCCCTTTGTTTAGAATGTTTGGAAACCCCTGTTATAGGGTAATAGATAGGCTCTTTACATCACCCCCCCAGCACTGCCCCCGCTTTACATCACCCCCCACAGCACTGCCCCCCCCCTCCCACAGCACTGCCTCCCTTCACATCCCCCCATAGCACTGCCCCCCCATATCACCCACAACCCCTTTACATCACCCCCCACAGCACTGTCCCTCTTTACATAACCCATCCCCACTTCACTGCACAGCCCCCCCATTTACATCACCCTTGCTGCACTGCCTTCCCTTTACATCACCACAACAGTAGTGTGCTCTACCCTCAATACTTCACCCCCCCACAGCACTGCCCCCCCTTTACATCACCCCCCTCCCACAGCACTGCCCTCCGTTTACATCACCTCCCTCCCACAGCACTGCCCCCTTTATATCACTCCCCCACATCACTGCCCCCCCTTTACATCACCCCACTCCCACAGCACTGCCCCCCCTTTACATTACCCCCCCCCGCAGCACTGCCCCCTCTTTACATCACCCCCCTCCCACAGTACTGACCCCCTTTTCACATCCCATCCTACCCCCACAGTAGTGTGCTCTGCTCCCTTGACATCCAGCCAGCTTTCCCCCCAGCACTGCCCCATTTCACCTCACCCCCCCCCCCCCCCCACACACTTTCCCTTCCCCCTTCACTCTCCTATGTAAACTTATCCTTTAACTAAATTCAAGTTATCAGCAAACTCCTTCCTAAAGGGATACTTCATCTTTACCACAAAGCTGCCTATGCAGGAAAGGGGTGTTTGTAGACAAAACCAAACTGAGCAGCTCTAACTAAAGTTCAATAATGCCCTTGCTATAGGTGTAGGCCATTTCCCTATCTCATAAAGCCTGACTGGAAAACTCCCAGGGCTTTGCTAGGTAAGGCCTAGTCATTCCTGCTCTCCGCCATCACAGGAGTGAGCTCTCAGACGCTGAGTTCTATATCAGAGGGAAGAAAGAGCATGCGAGGCAGGGGCAGACTAACCATTTGGAAACTCGGGCACTGCCCGAGGGCCTGGGGTCAGTAGGGGGCCCCATGAGCTGCCCCTGGTACCTTTGTCAAAGGCCTTTTTGAGTTTGGCCAAGGACACAGGGGCCCCATGATCCCCTATTGCCCGGGGGCCCCATGAGTTGTCAGTCCGCTCCTGAGGGCTTTGATTCAGAGACAAAGCTCACTCCTGTGATGGTGGGGTGAGCAGTGATGACTAGGCCTCACTTAGCAACTTAATTTTCAGTATAATTTTTTCCATACATAGAGCTTTCTTTTGGTGGTATTTAATCACCGCTGGGTGCACTATACACAAAAAAAAGTTTTTCTTAGTTTCTTTTATAAAATTTTGCAAACAGGTAATTTTTCTCCTTCACTGATGTGCGTTGATGAGGCTGCACCAGGGGCGGACTGACCATTTGGAAACTCGGGCACTGCAAAAGGGCCCGGGGTTAGTAGGGGGCCCCATGAGATGCCCCTGGTACCTTTTCATGGGCTTTTTTGAGCTTGGGCAAGGACACAGGGGCCCCATGATCCCCTATTGAGGGCCTGGGGTCAGTAGGGGGCCCCATGAGATGCCCCTGGTACCTTTTTCATAGGCTTTTTTGAGTTTGGCCAAGGACACAGGGGCCCCATGATCCCCTATATCCCCGGGGGCCCCATGAGTTGTCAGTCCGCCCCTGATATGAGGGGCTTTGATTCAGAGACAAAGCTCACTCCTGTGATGCTGTGGTGAGCAGTGATGACTAGGCCTCACTTAGCAAAGTCTTAGGAGTATTCCAGTCAGGCTTCATGAGGAACATAAATGGCCTACACCTACAGCAAGGGCATTGTTCAACTTCAGTCAGAGACACAGTTTGTTATTATCCACAGACACCCCTTATCTGCATAGGCAGGTTTCTGGTAAGGGTGAACTAACGTTTTCAATTAATTCTGAATGAATAAATATTTCATTTTTTTTTATTTTTATATCTTTTCTTTACTCACCCCAACCATCCAGATGTAAGCCACACCCCAATAAAGATGGCTGTTTTCATCACTGCAAACAATACAGGCACAGTACGGGCAATATGAGGCTTCCTGGTGAGGGACAGTGTCGGTTGTATAGGCCTCATTCATACCATATGTGCAGAAAAACTGATGGAAACAGACATCAGACATCAGTTTTCATGCGAGCCTCAATGAGTTTCATACACGTTGCAGATTCCTGCACAGAAAAAAAAATCTGCAAATGATACTAGTGTTGTAGTGTGAACAGGGCACATAGAGAACCATTGATTTCATTGTGTCCTTGCAAAACATGTGCAGAAAAACTGAGGTCTGTGCACCATGGTGTGAACGAACCTCACATTGTCTGGCAGTTGATGTTTGTCTTCAGTAAATCAAGCTGGATGACAATCATAATACGTTCCTACATACCTGTACGTGTCTTGCTTGCAAGTAAAGTGGAAAATAAATGAACAGATAGAAAACTTTTCCGACAAGATGCTGATGGATTACTCACCATAGATATTCAGGTGTACATTGGCATCACTTCGTTTATCTGTTTGTATCCTCACTCTGTAATCTCCCTCATCAGAGATATTTAGGTTGGAGATCTGTAGAGATCCATTAGGGAAAGGTGTCATCCTATCACGGATGAACAGAGGTCCAGGAATTATTGGATTATCACCAGGGATATATGTAAGGATTTGATATTCTCTGTCTGTGATCGGTCCTTTATACCAAACAATATCCCGAATTGTCCCAGTAATCCCAGTAACACTCAGAGTGACAGATCTCCCGATGACCGGATATGGAGGGATCACCTCAATACTCATCATTCCACTGGACACATCCACCAACACACCGAGGAGAACTGCAAGAGAAAGTGACAGATAAGAAAGTCAGTGAGATTACATGCTGCTTGAGGGTTAGGAACTGATGTGAATGTAATATATATACATACACACACAGTATATACAGGGCTTTTTTTCCTCAGATAATAGGTGCAGAAAATCCCCCTTCTGAGTCACTTCTTGTCTCCTCCCCCTACCCACCTCCGAGCACCGTCCCATGGTTCCAGCCCCTACCCACCTCCCAATACTGCTCCTTTTAGAATAGACAGAACAGTATTATTTTGTACTGCTAACACAGCCAGCAACAATAGATTACCCCAGCAACAATGGACCCCCACAGTAAAATACCATCCTAACAATACTAGACCCCCAGCAGCAACAACAGATCTCTCAGAAGCCAGCAAAAATAGACCCCTCCCTTAACAGTAGATCCCATGCCAAGTGTCAAACTGGCGGCGCTCCAGCTGTTGCCAAACTACAAGTCCCAAGAAGCATTGCAAGATTGACAGTTACAAGCATGACTCCCAAAGGCAGAGGCATGTTGGGACTTGTAGTTTGGCAACAGCTGGAGGGCCGCCAGTTTGACACCCCTGGCCTAGGGGATGAAGATGGACGTTGGTCCTCCCTCTTTGCCCACAGTCTTCTGAGACATGTCACAGGAGGCTGCGGGTCCATTCACAAAGCGCAGCGTGGTTCAAACATGCGCAATGGGAAGCCGGCTGTGGAGCCTCAAGGAATCACTTCCCACATTAATGGTGCCGGAAAGCAGAGATCCGAAGACCGGTGAAGAACTGGCACGGGAGAGAATAGCACTGGATACTCGGACAGGTAAGTGTCTTTTTAATAAAAGTCAGAAGCTGCAGTATTTGTATTTTCATCCGCAAACAGGCTGAAGATCCTCATTAAGCTGGCCATAGTCAGACTGAACTTTGGCCATTTCAGCAGGAACCAAATAATGACCCATCTATGGGTTGGCTGATTGTACTGAAGCCAATCAATCTCACTACAACCAGTATATTGTTTTTCTTTTATTCATGTGATAACTGCCGGCAGTAGTGATCATGGTATTCTGACTGCGGGGAAATCTCGGGGTGGGCGTGGGGGTGGGGAGGGGTGGTGTTGTACAGAATGTTGTACATAAATTATAAGAAAAATTTGCAATCCTAAATCCTCTAAAGCACAGGTGTCAAACACAAGGTTGTAGGGCCGAATCCGCCCCTCCAAGCCATCTCATGTGGTCCTTGCACCTCTCCTGCAGGTACCCCTTTGTCTCCCCCCCCCCCCCCCACCTTGCCTCAGCAGTCAGAAGCAGAGGAGGATAATAGAACTCCTCTGCCAAATCCTGCACCTCTCAGTGTAGCTGAAGCACCCCTTCATCTCCGCCTCCCTTGGTCTCAGCATTCAGCAGACTCCGGTAACTGACTCCACTCCTCCTCTGGTCCTCCTCCAGACTCTGAACTTTCTGCTTTCCAGCTCTGCCCTCAAAGGAGGTGCACGGTGATGTTAGAGAGGCTGTGGGATTCTTGGCATCTGATGTAATGGGGGGGGGTGCTATGGACATCTAGCCTTACAGATACAACCGGCCCCTTGAGGGCAACCGTAATGCAGATACGGCCCGTGATGAAATGGAGTTTGACACCCCTGCTCTAAAGGAATTGCCCGCAATTCGTTTCTAATGATCATGAACAATCTCAGCAACATATGCACGGAAATTTTTAACAAACTGAATTTTTTTAGGCTGCGAAGCCGCAAGCTGTCACAGCCTGGTGCCCAGAGTTGAGATGCCAGTGCCGAGGATGAGAAGAAGGAGAGAAGTGATGGCACGGGTGAGTACATCGCTGGACCCTGGGACAGTTGAGTGTAAGTTTATTAAAAGTCAGCAGCTACAGTTTTTGTAGCTGCTGATTTATAGAGCTAGCTCACACTAGATGCAGTTCAGCATGCTTTTTTTTCTGCATCAAAAATGCATGCACAGTGTTTTCCATGTATTCCAATGGTCCTAGTTCACACTAGTGCAGTCAGTTTCCAGTGCAGAAAAAAAAAAAGTAGAACGTGCTGCAATTTTTCTGCACAGAACCGCACTGGAACATGGCAAGCTGCATCCAAACTGCACCGGAACTGCGCGTGGTGTGAACTGTACACAAAAACGTATCCGGAATGTATCCAGAGTGCTTTTTTGTAGTGTGAACTGGCCCTTAATAAACACAACAATGACTGGAACGCCACTTTTAGCCTGGGTTCACACTGATGAGGTGTGGAATTTGCAGCGTTTTCTGTGCGAATTCCCAACCACATCAGAATCGCACCCCGTTCACGTGAACCGATGCGGGTGTGTATGTTAAGTATGTAAGTTAACAACACCCCGAAATCAAAACACGGTGCGATGTGCAGAATCGGATCGAATAGGTGTGAATACCCATGAGATCTGATTCTAGTGCGGACCCAAAAAAGGATCCTGCACGTTTTTGATGCGGTGCGATTTGAGCCATTCAAAATGTATGACTCCTTTCGCACCGCACACCAATCGCATGTGATTTGCATAGGAATGCGGTGCGGTTCCTGTGTGAATCACATGTGATATACCGCACCACATTAGTGTGAACCTAGCCTAAGTGTTGTTTGACTTAAAATGGCAGCTACCTATAATATATATTTTATATATATTTACAAAACTTTTTTAGTTCACTGTCTGGTTGGGTTTGGCGCTGCTTCATTATTTTCGATTGGATAAAAAAAGTGATGCTTGTAAAAGTGTTTAACGCGTTTTGGCACATTTAGCCGTGTCAAGCATTTGGCTGTTAATTCGTCTCATTGGCCAGAATAATAATCTATTCCAGCTATTGAAAGCATTTACATGCATTTAAACGTGTCAAAGTTTTTTTTTTTCTGCCAAAATGCAGCTACTCCTGGACGCACTGGCAGTGGGTATTTTTTCTGCCTTTAAACTCATCCAAAAGCCTATAAGTGCATGGACACACAGGATAACATGCAGGGGCATTTAGTGGCGCAAAAAAAAAAAAATCGCCAGATGCCCTTAAGAGCAGTTGAAAAAAACGTCCACGTGCGCACGAGACCTGTTTTAATTTCCTGTACAATTTTTTTTATTTCTGCCTGTGACCCCAATTGGGGAGACTTCCCTCACTTTCTGTCCCCGCGATTTCCAAGAATAGAGGTGTGGATGCCACTGAGACAAACTTTTAGGGCAAGTTCACACTGCATGCATTTCAGTTGCTTTTTTTCTGCATCCAAAACGCACAGAAAGTAGGTTATATGGTTATCAATGTCATAGTTCACATCAGTGCTTGCAGTTCCAGTGCGTTTCAGTTGCAGAAAAAAAAGTAGAACATGTTGCATTTTTTCTGCACAGAACTGTAATGGAACAAGGTGAAATACATCAAAAACGTACTGGAACGCACCAGAAACACACCCATAACCCTATTTAAATTGAAGAAAAAAGAGAGGGGAAAAAATGAACTGGAATGCATAAAAGAAACAACTGGAACGCATCAAAAAGGCACTGGAACACAAAAAAAAGGTGTCAAAAACACGCATGCAAAAACGCATTTGGACTGCGTTCTACAGTGAACCGGCCCTTAGACTGCATTAAAAACTGAGAAGATATAACACTTCTTCCTACTACAAATGTGTTGTTTGTCTGTACACACTTTGGAGAGCTTTCCAATCACTTGCTGTCCTCGAGCTTCTAACCCTTCCCTCTCCATTCAAAACAAAATAAAAAAATTGACCAGTACTGGACCTTAAAGTGCACCTTTGCTTCTTTTTGTGCCCTTCTCCCCGATAGAAAGTAACCTTAACCACTTAAGCTCCAGAAGGTTTTACCCTCTTCATAAAAAAGGCCATTTTTTTGCTATTCGGCACTGCGATGCTTTAACTGGTAATTGTGCAGTCATGCAACACTGTACCCAAACAAAATTTGTATAATTTTTTTCACCCAAATAGCACTTTCTTTTGGTGGTGTTTGATCACCACTGGGTTTTTTTATTTTTTAAATGAAAAAAGACCAAAAATTATGAAAAATCTGATAAGGCCCTTGGACCACATGTAGGGAGGTAAAACCATGTGGGATCTCACCCTAGACCCCTCTGTTTCTTGCTTTAGTAATGGGGTGTACCTGGGTCTAAATCCATATATCCTCCCAGTACAAGGATTAGGACCTTTGGACTGTGTTATTTAGGGAATAATTATAGTGGTTAATCTGTTACCTTTGTCTGACGAATTTGTTGCTCTACACTTCCAAACGCTGAATGTGAAAGCTATTATTCTTGCAAGTGTAATTATCAAATTCTATTGTCACATTTCTACTAAAAATCTAATAAACATATTGGAAAGGGAAAAAACAAAAATAATATTTTTTACTTTCTGCTATAAAACATATCCAATAAAAACATCAAAAATGTAATTTCGTCATAAATTTTCACCAACATGTATTCTGCTATATGTCATTGATAAAAAAATCCCCATAAGTGTATATTAATTGGTTTGCGTGAAAGTTATAGATTCTACAATCTATTGTATATATACTGCTTTGCAGGGAAAAGAAAAAGTGAGATCAATCCCTCTGTACAGAGCTCTGTATTGAGTGTCAACACAGAGCTCTGGGATGTGATTGGACACAACTGATCAGCAGGTACCAGCCATTAATCTTTTGGCTGGGACTTGCTAACAGACGTCCGCTGTGTGCACCAAGCCCTAAACCTGGAAACAGGCAGCGACGTACCAGTACGTCGCTTTGCCTGCATGGGCCACCCATCAGCAGTACATTGCGGGCGGATGCTACGCAAATTGGAAGAAAAAAGTAAAATTATTCACCTTGCACCCTGACCTACCTTGTACCTACCTAATCTAAGGTGACACTGCTGGGTCTTCTCCCAGGAACCAAGGAAAGCTGAGATGTCTCTACCCTACACAGTGCTGGAGCAACATTTTAAGGGATTTGGGCTCCTCAGCTTTCACCGAATCCTGGGAAAAGGCCCAGTCACGGGGCCTACAAAAGAAGTGATCCTTGTGTTTTCATGCAAGGTCTACTACAGAGTCAAAAAAAGAAGACAACTTCTTAAAGTAGAACTAAAGGCAAAAGTGTTTTTTTTTAGTTTTGGATAGAGTGGAGCGGGATTAGAACCCCTGTCAGGTTTTTATTGCTGTCTGTGCCCCCGTTAGGGAGATTCACCCTCTCTATTTGTCCTGTTTACCTTTATCATTGAAAGTGAAAGTAAAAGTAAAAGAAAATCCCCAATTTTGGGTTATCTCAAAAAATGTAATAGAGGGGAAATCTTCCAATGGGAACACTAGTCCTGGTGGCCTGGGGGTTCTCAAGGAATTCCCTTAATTTGCAGGGATTTTTTCTCACTTCCTTTTTGGCTATGGGGCAGGAAGTGAAGATAAATCTTCCCAATGGGACACAGATGGCGGAGAAAAAAAAACTGACAGGGTCAACCCGTCCTGCCTACAGTTCTACGTTAATACCAGAAAACACCAACTAAAATAACAAGTGCGTAGGCTGTAGGTGCTCGGGTGTTAGGTAACGAAGAGGGAAGGCTCAAAAACTTTTTACCCTACAGACTGGCAGCACCTGGTGCAGAGGGGTGCCTGGAAGACAGATGCAGCAAGAACTAGTAGTGAAAAGGTTTCCTTGTAGAAGCTCTGACAACAGTCCCTATCAGGGGCGGACTGACCATTTGGAAACTCGGGCACTGCCCAAGGGCCCGGGGTCAGTAGGGGGCCCCATGAGATGCCCCTGGTACCTTTTTCATAGGCTTTTTTGAGTTTGGGCAAGGACACAGGGGCCCAATGATCCCCTATTGCCTGGGGGCCCTATGAGTTCAGTCCGCCCCTGGTGCCTATACGTCCGTCTTCCACTGGAACCTCTTCCTACACTCGGTACACTCTCCCTGTTAAGTGGGTTCTTGTCTCTGACCTAGCCACAGGCAGAATGCACACCAACAGCAGTGGGAACAGTGCTTTTGTAAACACTGCCTTCACTAAAGATGGGTCACAGAGGTGTCCCATCGGACAGCAGTCCACCTGATGACACATATGGAAACCTAAGAGGAATGAGAATTCCTCCTGTCCTCCACTCTCCCTGAAGGGTGGTTGCAACAGCACAACCAGTGTAGGGAGGTCAACCTACACCTGCCAACAGGCGCAAAGTCATGAATATGAAATAAAAAGGCTTAGCGTCCCTTATTTCCCATATAGCAGAAAAATATATTTTAAATATATTTGAAAAATATTCTTCCCAAATATATTGCCATATATTTGAAATACTACAATTTTGCCCATATTTCAGCATGCAATATATATATATATATATATATATATATATTTATTGAAATATATTG
Source organism: Staurois parvus (assembly GCF_062004578.1). Lineage (NCBI taxonomy): Eukaryota > Metazoa > Chordata > Amphibia > Anura > Ranidae > Staurois > Staurois parvus. Next base: position 6,924,518 of record NW_028318623.1, on the reverse strand, counting down.
AATATGGCCAAAATTGTAGTATTTCAAACATATTTTTCTTCCATGTGGGTAACAAGGACATCTTGCCTATTGCCTTCTTGTCCTGTTACCATATTCTTTGTGATCCCAAAAGAATTAAATCAATCTGCTGTGGATCTGATCTTCTTCTCAGGGGAGAACTTGCTTTAGGACTTTTTTTACTTTGCAAAACCTGCATTAGGTAAGAGAATCACTAATCAGAAGCTTTCAAGTTGAAGTTTAGGTATGGATACTTTTGCATTATTATATCGGTCCTGCTTGGACCAATGTAAGTATGCATGTGCCAGGGGCGGATTGACAACTCATGGGGCCCCTGTGTCCTTGCCCAAACTCAAAAACGCCTATGAAAAAGGTACCAGGGGCATCTGATGGGGCCCCCTACTGACCCCGGGCCCATGATCCCCTATTGCCCGGGGGCCCCATGAGTTGTCAGTCCGCCCCTGCACTGGCAGCTGCAAGCACACAATAGAATCCTTCAGAATGGAGAGCGGGGGATGAGCACAGTAAATATGTCACATTTACCAGCCCCTTTCTTTCCTGAATGAACACAATGAGAGATTGGTACCGATCACTCGCTGTGTTCATTCATAACAGAAGCACCATAAACTGCAGGGGTTTTTTTAGAGGGGGCACTCTCAGGTTGACTGTATGGGGTTCCGTGGTTTCTAACAGCAGCCCTGGGTATGGTACAAACATAGTTTTATTGGTACAGCTTGGACTATGAAAAAATATCTGTACCTAAACTTCAGCTTTAACGGTGTCACTAATTTGCACAGAAAATTATCAAAAACTCATAATAAAACATTTTACTATTGAACAATACAATGTTATTTGTCCGTATTTATTTATTTCAGGTACTTATATAGCAGTGTCAATTTACACAGCACTTTACATACAGTCATGGCCGAAATTGTTGGCACCCTTGATATTTTTCCTGAAAATCAAGTATTTCACACAAAAAAGGTATTGCATTAACACATGTTTTGCTATACACATGTTTATTCCCTTTGTATGTATTGGAACAAATATAAAACAGAGGCAGAAAAGCAAATATGACATAATGTCACACAAAACCCCAAAAATGGGCTGGACAAAAGTATTGGCACCCTTAACTTAATATTTGGTTGCACACCCTTTGGAAAACATAACTGAAATCAGTCGCTTCCTATAACCATCAATAAGCTTCTGACACCTCTCACCCGGAATTTTGGACCACTCTTCCTTTGCAAACAGCTCCAGGTCTCTCTTATTGGAAGGACACCTTTTCCCAACAGCAATTTTAAGATCTCTCCACAGGTGTTCAATGGGATTTAGATCTGGGCTCATTGCTGGCCACTTCAGAACTCTCCAGCGCTTCTTTGCCATCCATTTCTGAGTGCTTTTTGACGTATGTTTGGGGTCATTGTCCTGCTGGAAGACCCAGGATCTTGGACGCAAACCCAGCTTTCTGACACTGGGCCCTACAGTGCGACCCAAAATCCTTTGGTAATCCTCAGATTTCATGATGCCTTGCACACAGTCAAGGCACCCAGTGCCAGAGGCAGCAAAACAACCCCAAAACATCATTGAACCTCCACCATATTTTACCGTAGGTACTGTGTTTTGTTCTTTGTAGGCCTCATTCCGTTTTCGGTAAACAGTAGAATGATGTGCTTTACCGAAAAGCTCTATCTTGGTCTCATCTGTCCACAAGACGTTTTCCCAGAAGGCTTTTGGCTTACTCAAGTACATTTTGGCAAACTGTAGTCTTGCTTTTTTATGTCTCTGTGTCAGCAGTGGGGTCCTCCTGGGTCTCCTGCCATAGCGTTTCATTTCATTTAAATGTCGACGGATAGTTCGCGCTGACACTGATGCTCCCTGAGCCTGCAGGACAGCTTGAATGTCTTTGGAACATGTTTGGGGCTGCTTATCCACCATCCGGACTATTCTGCGTTGCAATCTTTCATCAATTTTCCTCATCCGTCCACGACCAGGGAGATTAGCTACAGTGCCATGGGTTGCAAACTTCTTGATAATGTTGCGCACTGTGGACAAAGGCAAATCTAGTTCTCTGGAGATGGACTTGTAACCTTGAGATTGTTGATATTTTGCCACAATTTTGGTTCTCAGGTCCTCAGACAGTTCTCGTCTCCTCTTTCTGTTGTCCATGCTTAGTGTGGCACAGACAGACACACAATGCAAAGGTTAAGTGAACGCCTCTCCTTTTTATCTGCTTTCAGGTGTGATTTCTATATTGCCCACACCTGTTACTTGCCCCAGGTGAGTTTACAGGAGCATCACATGCTTGTAACATTCTTATTTATCCGCAGTTGTGAAAGGGTGCCAATACTTTTGTCCAGCCCATTTTTGGAGGTTTGTGTGACATTATGTCGAATTTGCTTTCTTTCCTCCCTTTTTTTGTTTTGTCCCAATACACACAAAGGGAATAAACATGTGTATAGCAAAACATGTGTTAATGCAATACGTTTCGTGAGAAATACATGATTTCCTGGAGAAATATCAAGGTGCCAACAATTTCGGCCATGACTGTATATATTCATCAGTCCCTAACCCTCAAGGGGCGTACAATCTAAGGTCCCTAACTTACATTCATACATACACATACTAGGGCCAATTTAGACAGGATCCAATGAACCTACCAGCATGGCTTTGGAGTGTGGGAGGAAACCCACGCAGGCACAGGGAGAACATGCAAACTCCAGGCAGGTGGAGCCGTGGCTGGGATTTGAACCAGCGACCCTAGTACTGCCAGGCAGAAGTGCTAACCATTTAGCCTCCGTGCTGCTATATAAAAGGGGTATTTCAATACATATTCCAATGTACAATGCAAGAGCATAATACATCTAGCCAGCATCAAACTTCCCTTTACCAAAGCACTGTTTAGATTCAATAATCTATAATTTGGTTCTCAGTCTCCAGTTGATGAGTTTCTTTATCTTACTTATGTATATGGTGGGATGTGGGGTCCACATGCGAGGACTATTGTCATAACCTACGCAAATTTTAAAGCTGAACTTCAGAGGAAGGGAAAATGCTCCCTTGAAACAGGGCTACCCCGACCTGCAAGGGTTAAAACCTCGTTTAGGTTTGGGGGCAAGCTTGCCTGATCCTCCACTCCTGCAAGTCGCTAGACTGGTCCTTTCAGCTACTTCAATCCCTATGGCCCAGCTGTTGCAGGTCCTTTGAATTAATTAGGATCCTTTAACAATGGGTACAGTTGGATGCATTTTTGACTGCATTTCAGCTGCATAGACAGTTCAAAATCCAGGCTATCCTATGGGCATAGTTCACACCAGTGCAGTGCAGTGCAGTATAACAAAAAAAAAAAAGTACAGCATGCTGCATTTTAGCACACTGAAAATGGACAAACATGCATGCAAATTGATGTAGACACAAGCAAACGTACTGCAATGCATCACAGTGCACATAGAAGCCCAAGGAAAGAAAGAAGAAGGAAGTGAAGTTTTTGCAGATAAAAAACCGCGCGTCTAGTACATAAAAATGTGCAAAGGAAAAAACATGCAGTAGATGTGCAGTTTCTAGTGTGAATGGACCCTAAAACCAATGGCTAGATCAGTGTTTCTCAACCTTTTTTCAGTCAAGGCACCCTTTAAAATTATGGACAGTCCTGGGCCACCCCAATGTAAAATGTGAAAACCTATCTAATAGTTTTATATAACGCAGCAACATCCATACATGTAGGACACCCAACATTAGAGGTGACATTTTCTTCCAATGCAAATACACTTTTGCACGCTGGTACTGACTAGTATTCCAGCGTTTCTCCTCTCCCTCAGTTTTTCTCCATCACTGAGCTAATGTGACCCCAGTACTGATGGAGAGGGGCAGGGGAGGGTCAAACTAGGATGCTCTGCAGGCAGCTAATGTTCTCCTTATCAACTGATGATGTCAGGACGCCGGTGGATAGAAGGTCGTAATGGTGCACAATGAAAACCTGTGGCATTGTGTAACTAAAAGGAAGGCTTGTGCCATCCTCTGACTTGTATACAAGTTTTGGGCAATTTGTAGACATTTTGCCAAGGCACCCCTGAAGAAACTTCTGGGCACCCTGGTTGAGAAAGGCTGGGTTAGACCATGACGCCGTGGGACAGTTCACCACTGGAACATACCCACATGGAAGAGAAATATATTTTAAAATATTCTTCACAAATATATTGACATATATTTGAAATACTACAATTTTGGCCCTATTCAATATATTTTAAAAAAAAATTATATATATATATACACAGTGAGGAACAGACGTAGTTGAACACCCTGTGATTTTGCAAGTTCTCCCACTGAGAAATCATGGAGGGGTCTGAAATTCACATTGTCGGTACATTCCCACTCTGAGAGACAGAATTTAAAAAAAAATTCAGGAAATCACATTGTATGATTTTTAAATAATTTATTTGTCTTGCACTGCTGAACATAAGTATTTGAACACCTAAGAAACAGCAAGAATTCTGGCTCTCAAAGACCTGTTACTGTGCCTTT